>NW_018020609.1:1177453-1201154 GCF_002006095.1 Pseudomyrmex gracilis
GATCTAATCTATCGTAATAGCGACTTTATTTTATTGCAAGTTTTGTCTTGATAGGATTGCCAGAATTTGACTTTCCACCTTTGGATCCATTATTCTATGAACACGGCGAACATACGTTTGATACCGGTGTGATACATGGGGAGCTCAACATAAAAAATTTAACCTTAAAAGGTTTGAAAAATATTCAAGTAACCAATGTAAGAACGCATTTGGCCGATGACGTATTCCGTGTGGAAATTGACCATAATATACCGAAACTTTATATGGATGGTTATAGTAGTATAGAGGGTAGATTAGGACCTTTCACACTAAAAGGCAAAGGTACAATACATTCTACGCAAAGTGTGTACGCATAAAGTAACATATAAAATATATCGCATTTTGGTCCGTTTCTCTCAAAATACAAGACTTATTTTAATTATCAAATTTTTTTAAAAAATTAAGGAAAGTTTAACTTAACTATACTTGATGTCAGAGGCACGTATGATCTTATGGGTCATGTTTCAAACGACACGTGGACTGTTGAAAGATTTATAACGTATCCATCTCTTAAAAAGTTAGAAATATTTTTCGACGACATATTTGACATCACAGAAATAAGTAAGAAACATCTTGTATAAATAGAATTCTAGATCTCAAGTTTTTAAGGATATTATACCAATCAAAAATATTATACTATGTTATAATGTTTTTGAGTAGTATAATATTAAAAACACTATAAATAAAAAATATTACTTTTAGACAAGCTTGTCGTCGCTTTCATAAATGAATATTGGCCGTCGTTATATCGAGAACTATTGCCAATTTTGTCCAACGTATGGGAGCCATGGTTAATTGACATAGTCAATCGAATCTTCACTAAAGTATCCTTCTCCGAACTATTTCCATAAACGTTATTGTATATATTAAAACTATTACAAGTAAGATATGGAAAAAATATCATGTAAAAATATATATGTAAAACCTATTTTAATACTAAGCAACTTTAAACTGTCAAACTATGCTATTGTTACAGGAGATCTTAACCTAACCTAATCTAAATGGGGTAGGTATTATACTAACATGGGACATAAATAGACAGGTCCGTGATAACAGATTGATTGTAGAACATGGTTATCCGAAACTAGAAGTAAGCAAAGTAAACATTTATTTTAATGATGTGTTTGATAGCAAAAAGCTAAGTGAATACAATAAAATACTGAATATAAAAACAAGAATTGCAAGACTTTTACCTCGATATTTTGATATAAATTTTTTTCTATACATGATTTTGCTGTGCATTTCGTGAACGAGTACTGGACAACATTGTATCGATTTATTTTACAAATGACAAATAAATAGATTGACCAGTGGTGCACTGACTACATGAACCGCATATTTTCAAAAGTTTTTTTTTCAAAATTAGTTTTATAAAATGTAATTGTGTAGGAATATAAAATATATATTTGTATTAAACATAGTTGCGTAATTTGACTTGAACGGAAAGTAGTAAACCTTTGACGCTGTTAGTTGTCAAGACAGCGGTCGTTTCGACAAGCGATAAATATTATAATATATAAATATGTATGACTTGTAAACAGCGTTCAACACTTCCCTGCATATTTTGTTCTCATCTTATACGATCACCGGTTCAATAAATTGAGAAGAGAAGAGATTGTCGAAGAAACGAGTCGAAAGTTTCTTCGACGAAGCGATTTGCCGCAGGAGTGAGTCAACGTTAGACACTTGGTTTTGCTCGTTGTAATAATAATCAATCTACTTAAATATATCGCCTCATATTTCACAATTTTATTTTAAATACTTCTTATAGTTATTTATTTATTTCTCACAAATCTACCGATACCGCCTACAGTTTTATAGATTATTTTTATATAAAGTATGGTAATGCCTTTTTACTATATGATAATAAAAATCTACTTATTTGACTAAATAAGTCAAAAAATATAGACGTGTGCCGTAAAAAAAATGTGTAAATTCTTTCTATGTAATTTCTTTCTTTTCAATAATAAATGTTAAAGTGCAAGCGTATTAAAATATTAATTATTAAATTTGTCTCTCATCATTAGAGCTAAGTAATACTGATATATAAGAAGTAGAAACTATAATATTGTTGCGAGATGCGTGTCGCATCGACACTCGGTAGAAGCAAAAATTGCTTCGATGTTTGATCGCTTAGTTGCGCAGCATTTAGTCGACAGAAGAACGGGATTGTCGAATAGCATAGTTCAAGCAGCAGATCTAGTCAGAGGCCGGAGCAAAACGGACGTGTGGAAAAGAGCTCCGGACGTATCTGTATTTTATCCGAATCTCTTACATTCTTTAATAAAGCGAGTTCTGAGACGAACCGTGTACTTATCTATTTCTCGTAAATCGCGGAAACGCGGCGACGGTGCAACAATAGTAAACAATAATCGAAAAGGACAGTGTGAGTACCGCATACTTCGAAATAATGTTGAACACAGTGTCAATCTGGTCTTCTGGCTCTCCTTGACCTGAATTACATCTTTTTTTTAAGTTTTGTGTATGTGATTACAGTTCCATACAATTTATACTGATTGCTACATTTCTGGAAATAATTGAAAATATTTAAAAATTACATCATATAAAAGTACATTGCAAATTCAATTTTCCACATAAGATTCTAAATTATTTCAAAATGTTCAAAACAAACTATGTTAGATAAAAACTCACACACAAACAATATATGACATTTATTTATAATAAGTACATATAACAAATTAAAAAATGTAAGATTATATAGTATCAAACTGTATCTAACTAAAGAATTGGTCAATGTTAGTCATGTCCTATATGCGCAAAATATATTCTTAAACATGTAAATTATATATATAATATGAATTATAATTATTCAAACTAAATTCACTTCAAAATTTTATATAGAACGCTTGGTTTGAACCACCTGTGTAGTATCTATTTATCATGTAAAGTATCTATTTTACTCTCTCCTATTTGGTTAATATATTCATATATACATATATACATATGTGATGCAAAACAAGCATACAATATGAATTTTTGAATCAAATTCAGTTCAAATTATTGTATTTAATAATTTACACGTTTAAAAATATATTTCGCGCACATACATTCAGTACATGGCTCACATTGATTAAAAAACCTCTTTGAAAGTTAGATAATTAAATATGTTTTGCTACTTCTTCTACAATTAAAATTGACCATGCAGATAAAATAATAAAATAATATTTATTGTCTTGTTTTTACCTTAGCGTATAATGAGATTATAGCGTTGTATAATAAAATTTTTTTACACGTGCGTATCACTAGATAATGTCATAAATGCTGTGACGCACAATATAAAGAAATATCGAGGAAGTATCTCATGCAAATTACTTTAATAAGCAGAGTGATTTAAAACAATGTAATGTTGGTAACCTTGAATTTGCAAGAACTTATATTTTACAATAAGACGTTAGGAATGCATGATAAACACATACATATATATTATATGTCGCAGGACCCAAAAAACATTACAAGATAAATGTTTGCAAAACCGGATCCCTAGATGATCTTGATCTTGACATATGTTGTCAAAGACATGTCTCTGACAACGAATTCGATTGGATGCACTAGTGCGCACTGAGTGCGTCTTCTTTCAGTGTGTGTAGTAAAATATCAACACTGAAAATATTCTACTACATTGAAAAAAGATGCACTCGGTGCGCAGTAGTGCATCCAATCGAATTCGTCATGAGTAACAATCGAAAAGTTTTAGTCGTCGCTTATTGTTCATTAAAAAGTTATGAACAAGACAAATATCCGAAATAAACTTTTATTTTCGATCCATATATATTTGAGAAGTAAATATTTTGTTTGTATCATACACTATCATGTACACGTGCAGGCAAGGGGAGGAGCTTCGTCTCTCCCTCTGCCTCCTTAAAAAACCTTCATTTATTGTTAATGATATTATAGTAACACAAGTTGGAGTAGGTTGGGTTATTTCAGGCGAGGTGCAGGGATAAAGGCAAAGCCCTTCTTTTATTCTTCTACTTATAAAAAGCTGTGTGTACATAAAAGAAACTGAGATACAAAGTTATATACAGGATATAACGTTATATAAAACTCGTATCTATTTATTCCTGCTTATTCAAGGTGCTACGTTTGAACAAGCAAGATGTGCAAATTAGTATCAACCGCAATTAGTGTGATATGTGTTGCAGCGTTTGGATTGGCAGACAAACTCACGCTCCGTAAGTAACTTTTGCGATAAAATTAAAAAAAGCAATAATTATAAAATTGAGAAAAGACCAACAAAAAGCCCAACGCTGAAAATGATATATAACAAATCTTTAATTATTTAAGATTAAATATAATCATATGATCGAAACTGCAAACATTTCGATCATTATTCAAATTCTCTTCAATAAGGAAAAGTTAAATAAATAACAATAAATATTAATAATAGAATAATGTGAGATGTGATCTAGGGTTCGTAGTTGAAAATTAATAAGTTCTGTATGTAGGCTGCTCGAACCAAGTGGCAAGATGGTGACCTTCACGTTGACCTTCCTTCATCGCACAGTATTGACTATCTTTTAAAATTGACTGTTACGACACACACTGACATACATCTCGTCATGAATCTCATTGCTTTGAAAGACTGTAATTTATTCAATGTTTTTCTACCGATGATGACTTAAAAATAAAGTAGAAACGTCTGGATTAATCACTTAAGTTTGATTTACGGTCAAACACTTTGCCACTTACAGAATAAATATTATCGCAAAAACAATATTTGTTACAATATTAGTTTCTTTTAAATTAACATCTAGACAATATTTTATTTATTGATAAAATATTTTAATTATTTGCAGAACTAATGTTTTTGCGAAATCTGTATTACAATATTTATACATTTTTAGGATTAAAGAGAGCCTGAATAAAAAATCAAAACGTTTGAAATTATATTTAGCTTTAACCTTTAAACCGCCGGCATTTTTCCATTAAAATAATGTATTTTTTTCTCTAAGATTTGTGTATATTAATAACATACACGTTATTTGGAATCTCGAGTGCATGAAGCCCCAAAAGGGCTTTTGCGGCGGGGAATGGAAGTCACATATGGAACAAATTTTTTTATGAAAATTGCCAAATTTTAGGTTCTGATTATCAATTTTGAGTGTAAATCTGTGAAATTTTGAACTTATGAATAATAATACTGACGATATGACCGAGTATAAATGTACAGGTTTCTATTGAAAAATAGCGTACAATGAATGGAGAAAACTTTCTTATTTTTGTGCATTATTTATATATATAGTATTTATATTTTTTTTATATTTCACATATTCCATAATTTCTATTCTGCTGTTGACGAAATTCGTATGGTAGAATCGCGCACAATATTTAACTTCCATCTGCGCGCGCGCGCGTTGAGTGCGTGCGTGCGTGTGTTCGTATGTGTGTGAGTAAAAAAGCAAAATATTTTTTTAATGAATCTATGATTAATTAAAAAATAATACTGTAATTGATATTTGGCAAATATAAACAAACACACGTGTTTACATATGTACAAAAGCGAATACATTTACTGTATATTTACTACGTATATATGTATTAATTAATATTTTCACGATCAATTAAACACCTTAGAAATATAGAAATATCAAAGTCCCAAAAAGGGCTCTTGCGACGGCCAAAAGGTTAATTAATGATATTAACTCACTATTTGCTTTTTGGTACTTTCAAACTTTACTTTTTCTCATCTTTTATTCTTTATATACATATATTGTAGTACTAATATAATATTTATAAAAAGTTTCTACAACATAATTCTTAAAAAAAGAAAAGATTTTTATATTACGGGCAACACGTACACGTACTTTGACATATAATTACGTAACAAATTTTAGTTGGTTTTTAAAAAATGTGTTTTATATTTACTTTAAAAATAATCCACGTATTGTTTTCTTTTTATAGTACTATTATATTTCATGTTTATTTAGCTGTAATTGTATGCAAGAGGAATTCACCTGATTATTCTATCTGCTTGAAAGACGCAGCAGAGGAAGCATGGCCACGATTTCTCAAAGGTAGTTTTACAAAATTATATATATGTTAGTTTATGAAACTATGTATGTTTGTAAAAAATAAGCATTCGTGACTAATCTGATATTTGATGCTTTTGCGGTGTGTTGTATTAACATTCAGAGATGTTTTTCGAGTTTGAACCGCGTTAGTATCATCTTTATACCGACGTTTCGTGAATTTCAGCTCACTTCATCAGGGTTTTAAGAGCAGCTTGATACTGAAATGCTCTTGGACAAGTACCTTACTCCTACTACTACATTCTCTTCCTTTCTCCATAATTTGACGCTATAAAAAAAGACACTTGTTCAAGAGCATCTCAGTATCAGGCCGCTCTTGACACCCTGATGAAGTGAGCTAAAATGTTCACGAAACATCGGTATATAAATGACACTAACGCGATTCAAACCCAAAAAATAACTTCGAATTTGTGAATAAATTGTACCATGTATATTTCTAGTAAATAAATAAGTTTGACTTTGACGGCAACTTTCTTACATGTTACAAGTTATTGAGTTTCAAAAAATTAAAATCTACCTAAAATTTATAATCTGTCCAAAATTTATAATCTGCCCGATTAAAAGAGCAATAAAATAATTGACAATAATAATTGCTATGACAATTAAATAAAGTTTTGAATTCGAGTAAATAAATCTCACATGAAGAGTCAAAAACATTCATGCATCTACAGCTACTATAGTTAATTATATTTTAAGCTTAGATAAAATCTTCTTTAAACAAACTACCAGAAGATAAACAATTATTTATTTCTCAGGATTACCGGAATTTGACTTCCCATCCTTGGATCCCCTAGTTTATACACATGGCACAGCTACATTTGAAACAGGCGAAATACGTGGAGAAGTGACTCTTTCTAATACTACTGCAAAGGGTTTAAAAGAGAATCGTTTTACTAATGCAAGAGCAAACTTGCTCGATAACATTTTCCGGTTGGAACTTGACTTTGTAGTGCCACGTATCTTACTCGAAGGTTACGTCACTGCACAGGGTAGTCTAGGAGCTTTTAGAATGAATGGCAAAGGTATGTGTATACATGTATATATACATATATATATTTTTATATATTAATATTACTTAATTTAGTGTATATGTGTAGTGTTAAGACAATATGTATATTATTTTATTTATTTATGTCGTTATTGACGCAATAGGTCCTTTCAACCTAACTATAGACAACGTCGAAGGAACGTATGATCTTACGGGTCATGTAACAAACGATACTTGGGTCGTAGAACACTTTACTACACTTCCGTCAGTCAGAAAAATGAAAATTTATCTCGAAGAAATATTCAACTCTAAAGAGATTAGTAAGAAATTCAATTATCAAAACCAAAAATCAAGTGTTACTTAAAAATAAAGTTACATAATAGTATATTAGTATATTAGTATCAAAGACACAATGTAAGTAACAATAAATGTTTACTTGCAGACGATCTCGCTATAAGTTTTATAAACGAATACTGGCCAGCGTTGTATCGAGTAATGTTGCCAGTTGCAGCCAAAGAATGGGATAAATGGTTGACTGACTTAAGCAATCGCTTGTTCTCCAAAGTTTCTTTCTCCGCATTGTTCCCTTAGATCTTTTGACAAAATCATAATTTCATAATTTTAGTAACTATAAATTTAACATTAATTGTTAAGATTATTCGTATCATAGATGTTTCTTTTTTAATTTCACTCTATGTGTTAACATCCAATTAGTTTATTACTATTTGTGACAGTATTTATATTTGGTCACACAGTCGCTATATTGCACATAAAATAAATATTTGTTAAACGTACCATCTGTGTTTTTTAACTGTCAATGACTTACAACAACTATTTTAATTTTTAATTTTTATATTGCATTATAAAAAACTTATGCTGAATGTTAAATTTGAAAATAACTGAAAAAATTTTCAGACATTTTAACATCAAAATTACAATTTAAAGTTAATTTTCTACATTGTTTCAGATTCTTCAAATTTCTTTGGCATTTTTAGTTAAAAATTCAAACAATGTATACATTTTTAGTAATTAAATATATTTTGCTATTTTTGTGTAAATCAAGATTGATCTTCAGGCACATGATAATATATCTTTTTCTTTTTTTTCTACTGATCAATCAGTTATAGTTAGTGCTATGTAAACAAATGTCTAGCTATATCTATAAAACATCGCTATGATAATGATACAAACGCTCTGGTCATAACAGGACATAATAAATATCAAGAGAGTTGTGTGACGTCATTGTGTGCAAACATAAATCAAGGATAAATAAATCAAGGCGATTTCAAGGCAATTTTAATGTTATTTTTGAATTCACAAGAACTACATATTCAAAATTTGACACAATTGTTTTTAAATGGAAACGTAAACGCACATTGCACTGGCTTATTCCCCTACAAAATAATGAGTAAGAAATTACTTTACAACAAAACTAATGTTCACAGTATTCACGTGGATCAACAATGTAATTATGATAACTTTCCAATTGCAGATAATCTCTTCAACATATTTGTAAGCGACAATTTTGTAAACTGATATCGAGTGATCCCGTCATTTCAACACATTACTTTCGTCACACGTAATTGACTTGTGTAATCGCTTCTTGTCAAAAGTTCTCTTCTCCGTACTGTTCCCATAAAATGTATGTATTTGTCAAGGTTTATTAGACCTTTAATAAATTTAAAGAAATTGGGAATACGTCTTCAGAAAAGCACCCAATTACATTGTAACATTAATTTTCTAAATGGTTCCCTCGCCGATTCTTAGGTTTTCTTCATCCTCTCTCGACTACCAAGTCTCTCGCATAGAGATTTCAATTACTTGAATTATCATTTCGCCAACTCTGTTCTTTAATTTCACAAAATGGATCTGCTTCGATGACAAGCAACGACGATATTGATTCTTTGAAGCTCTTCGACAAAAGGAACGTTCGTTGTCGCGTTCATAACGTTTACAATTCTCGCGGTGAGAATTTTTTTTTCTCGGAAGGATTAATTGGTCCTGAACGAGAGAGAGAGAGAGAGAAAAAGCGCGAAACTTTGCTTGTTCAATTTACACTCGAGGTATACGACATGTATACGAACGCGGACGTGCAATTTTTAACCGCGACGAGAAATCAAGATCTCTCTTTCGAGTATACACTTCCTCGTTCGGTATATACGCTCTGGCATTTTTATAGCAGTATCTTTCGTAAAAGGCTCGGGAGAGAACGAAAGTGGTAAGTATATAAAAAGAGAGAGAGAGAGAATAAAAGGAAGAACGGAAGATACGGTGAAACCGAGAAAGAAACGAAGAGGCACGCGGAATTTGTTGCGGACGGAAGTCAGTAGGAGAAAGTTGAAATACGCGCCTGGAGTTGTCAAACTTTTGCATCAAGGAATTCTTTTTCTCTCCCGGACTCGCCTGGAACATCCGTAATAAAGTTATAAACTTTTAGGAAGGGCCACCTCTCGTTACGTAACTGCTCACTCTCGCGAATCCTCAGCGCGCGACAAACGAAATTTTGCTGCTTTTTTGTTCCTCGAGCACTCGGTAACTGAATCTGTGAATTAAATCGTCCGATTAATTGGTTTATACCGCGAAATATAATCCACCAGATCGCGAAACAAGTAGAAAGTACATTATGTAACATACATGCGAATAAATAAGAGTATTTTACACAACGAGAAGATATTAACAAAAATCTGAATTATTCTCCAATTTCTCGGTTTTCTTCTGTTTTACGAGCGCTTTGAAGTAACGACGGAAAAACAAAATGTATGTCGATTCCATCTGTGTAACGCCGAGATTACCATTTCCAAGCTAATGAAGACATTTCGTGTATAGTTGCTGAGGCAGACGTCTGATTCGCGTGCGGATGGTAATCACCCTTTTGAGCGCGATTTAGCTACTCGGTAATTATTCAATTTTGCAATGTAAAGCCGAAGCGATTGCACTCCCGAAAATGCACCCCGTGAGAGATTTTATCGCTCGGCTTTTAAATTGAATTACCTTACATCGCACGCACGGAACATGCGATTACGCGACCTGTACACGATCGAGTACTCTCTCTCTCTCTCTCTCTCTCTCTCTCTCTCTCTCTCTCTCTCTCTCTCTCTGTGACTCGAGACTCATATTATTCTTGTATACGCCGAATATTACGTGTATGTAACAGATAAAAAAAACCACACACATATGATTCGAAAAAAAATATCTGATGCAAGAATAAACGTACGAGAGTTATCGAGTCATTTCAGAGTCCATTTGCGCATGTTCGCGCGAGGACGTAAATTTTTGTTGAAGGTAAGAGCGTTGCCGTAAACTTTTTTATACGCGCGATCTCGCGACTCCGTACTTTATAGACTCGAAAAAACAAGGTTCGGCGGTGGAAATCATGCAACGCCTCGGGTTCATGTAGAGAAGAATTCAGTTAAACGACCCAACGCACGCATGAAGTTACACAAATTTCCATGCAAACGCCAACCCAGTCCATCAATTTTCACAAGCGAGCGAGCGACTTCAAATTTTAAGGCGAGCGTTTCGAAGTGACTTGCCGTCAGCAAAAAAAAATCGCGCGGTGATTCAATTCGTTGATCTAAGAGTGCACAGCTCATGCAAAATTGCAAATTTCTGCACGTGTCCGACGCTAACTCATCGTTGCTACAAGTATACATACATATCGATTATCGCGAGAGTTTTTTTATAGACTAGATTTTTGTGTCATAAAGTTAATTCAACGGAACAAATTTCACGTAAAACAGAGTATAACGGATATGAGAGTTTAACATGTGCGAATATAAATGTTGCGCGAACAACTCTATCGTAAAAAAATCAACAACGAGCTTCCGGCTTGTATTACATCAAGTTCGACAAGTGAAGCTGAGATTCAGTCAGAAGACCGATGCATGATGGGAAAACCGTCAAGTTTCGTCTACGCAAGTAGATAAATTGCAAATGCACACGACTATATATATATCTATATATGTATATACATCTACGGAGACTCGCATTAATGCCCGCAACGCGTGACGAGGTGCAATTAATCCACGATAAGTGCAATTAATTTAGAGTGATTTTCTCCGCGCGGCAACCGCCGAATTAAATTCGGCGCGATCCATCACGCTGACACGTGCGGAAGAAAAATACAAGCGCGAAAAGAGACGAGCGTAAGACGAAAAAGAGAAAAAGAGAGAGAAAGAGAGAGAGAGAGAGAGAGAAAAAGGATTTCGCACATTTTGCTTCGCCAGACGAGGCGAAGCCCGGAGAACGCTAGGGGCGTGTGCGTGCGGGCGAAAACATCGATCGTGTGTCGGGGGCCGGGCGAAGTCGGTAGACGCGTGAATCTCAATTTGCCGACCTGGTCCCCGCGGACACACAGTGTGTCGGCTCCACGTGTATCCGCCGAACATTTACATAAGGCACAGACGAGGAGCAACGTACATACGCGGCTGCGTTTCCTGCGTCGGCGGCAATCCGACATGCCGGCCACTTTTCGAAAGATTAGTTTAACATCCGGTAGAATACGATCTCTGATCTATTCGTGACGTCGGGCGTTCAATCACTATGAGCAAAACATTTTAACGCCAAGAATAAAAACATCTAATTCGCTGTTCTTTTCGATCTCGCTTTCTCTCTCTCTTTCTCTCTCGATGTCGATCTTTGATAAACTCTTCCTCCGCCTCGCGTTTTTGTTTCCACGGAGCAGCAGTTAAAGAACTGCGACGAGAGATGCCGACAGCGCTTCGGTCGGGCGGAGTAACGGCCACGAAAGCTTCGTCGGCGCGGCATGGCTAATTAATCAAGCTTTTATAGTCGTCGTCCAGTTGAGCTCTCGACCACCGGCCAGTTTGTCGACGTTCTTTTTTTTTTCTCTTTCTCTCCCTCTCTTTCTCTCGCTTTCTTCGCTTCTTGCCGGTCCATCTCGCTTCCGAAAAACATGACCTCTCGCTATCGACGGAAAGAACACGCCATTTGCCTTTGTACCATTCGTCGCGTTGTCCCGCGCGCGATCCGACAACCGCATAAATTATTCATGCCGTGATTAATGCGATTAAATATTTAGGTATCTCGTTATTTATTCTTTTACTTTAACGCGTCGCACTTCCGTGGGCGTGTGAAGCGTGGGATTAGCGCGGACCGCCGTCTCGCGCAAACAAATTTTCGTGAGGAGAGACCAACGCACACGCCCGTCGCCGACGCAGCGCGACGTTCTTAATTGGTGCTAATTAGGCGGTTATATACGCTAAACGCGCGTCGCGCTTTCTCTCCGTGAAGAGGGTCGGGCACAAATGGCGTTTTCAATGAACACACTTATACGCGCTAGATTCTCTCGCGAATCCTTTACATTTATCGTCCTCTTCATTAAAGATAACAGCAATTAAAAAACATCCGTACCCGCGTGTTATTCGTTCAATTTTGCTCCGGTATTAAATTTGTTTTCAAAAGCGCGGTACTTGAAAATTTAACATCGTCCGTCTCGCGGACGAACGTCGTTGCTAATAAAGAATGGCCCCGCTCGCGCAAGGGAACGCGCGTACACATATCAATCCTCAGCTATTACAAATCATCGTATAGCCACCGATGTTGCGCGCCGCGGCGTATCTCGAAAGACGTGGGGGTGTGATATACATAAGCGCAAACAGCTACGCGAACGCGAAATAGATGGGCCGCACGTCGCGGCAAGGGATATTTCCCGGGAAATTCACCATTTTTAAGCTTATCCGTGGCACTTATTTCTCGAGAGATACGGCAGAGGCCCAGGGCTTCACAAGCGCCCGGGCTGGCAAGAGCCGGGCGGAAGGATACAAAACGAGCTCGGCCCGGCGTAAAGGATGGACGTGTTTTCCAGCCGTACGGACAAGAGATACCGTTCCTCTTGGAAAATCGGTGACCGCTTTAGTGCGGAGCAAACACGATTATCGGTATTATCCCTTCCGTCTTTTTGCCGAGTAAGGTCTTATCCGGCGACGGGATTAGTCAGAAAAAATTCTTGTTCAACATTATCATTTTTATCATTTGTTTTGTATAAATTGTGTTATATATTCTCGTTATATATCAAATAATCTTTATCTGCATTTCGTGTAACATATTTGTCTAAATTACAAAATATATGCATAAAGTAGCGACTATGCGCGCGTAATAAAATCGTTTCTGATAAAAATAATTCATAAAGATGTAGCCTTTCTTTCTCGAATAAATTGTACAAATACAAAATGGTGTCTCATAACTTCTTTGTGTTTTACTGCAATCCATAAATTAGTCAAGGCTGAAGGAGTGCCACTTAACCGGCGACAATAATTCTTCGCCGCGAAAGCTTGGCTTGAACAGGCGATATACGCCCTCCCTCGCGTGAGAGATGACGACGCAATTTTCTGACAAAGAAGATTTTGATGATTTGCCTCATGATACTCTTTTTTTCTTCTTGAATATTTCGATAAAGTTTAAACACAAGCTTTCTTTTTAGAGAAGGAAAAATCTTCCCAAGTCTTAAACACGGCATTCATAATTTTTTTTTCTCTTTCATTGTGTGTCGAAATATATTATTTTATACGAGTTCTATGTTTGCGCTTTTGTTTTCGTGTCTGTATTGCTTGTCGGTTACCAAAAAGACATTCAATGCTGATGCTGCTCGTCTCAAATTGTGCGAAGTAGCGATCGAAATTGTCCGTACGTGCGAAACGGCGATCTTGGGGCGACTCGCGGGTCGTAAAAATCTGACGTTGTAAAAATTAGGATTGCCCTGGGGCGCACTGCGAAAGGGGTCGGTAAGTTTATGTGAGTTCCGGAACTCCGCGGCTGTAAAAGACTCACTGTTTCGAAAAGTGGATGTTAAGTCTTCGGGGAGTCGCGTACATATATTCGGAAATAAGTTGAACGCGAGAACTCGGCGTCGTTTTTCTTTTTTTTCTTTCTCTCTTTTTCTCTTGTTATTAATATTTACGAAAATCCAAACACATTTTTGCAAGTAAATTATAAAAATCTATTTTGCAATTACACACACCGCGCGCGTGAGGAAAGAAAAGACATTCTATAATTAATTACACGCTGTTGCTTGAAACAAAGTGCCGCGTTATTAAAAAAGTACAGAAAGGTACAAGAAGAGAGAGAGAGAGAGGGAAAGGGCTCTACACGGAACAATAACCATTAGCGTAATGAATAAGAAAGCGCCAAGAAAAAGGCAAGCGTCTTTGACGTTTGATATGTCTGTCTACGGCTGGAGCGCGCAGATTAAATTTCTCGCGCATTGACATTGCAACAAAGCGGCCGGTACCATTGTGCAACGCATAACGTTACTTTGAATGGGCGAGAGAGTCGCAGCAAAGAACATCCCGCAAGAGACGTCTGAATATTCACATATCATTCTCCGCGCGCGCACGCTATTGTAGCTTTTATTTGCGCTCTAACATTTTCCTTTATCCCGTTACGAGCAGTTCCGGGAAGAACACAGCACTAAATCATAGAACAGCGAAACTGATGAAACGTATTTCGAAATGTGACCCCGGGGAGAAACGAGACGACATTACCCCCCGCGTGCAGGAGCGCGTTCGATCGATCGATATTTCCAATATAATGCGCCTACCGCCAAAATTGTTCGATATTATATAAGAAATTTCCGTTCACGGTCGTATTATATTCACTGCACTGGCGATTTTTGTTTTGCGGTCCTTGCGCGCCTGCATTAAATAGCCGAGGCGATTTACGATAGACACACACACAATTACATATTCGGTACATTTTACTTTCGTGTCACCGCAAATTTCGGCAAACCGTAATTACATTTAAAAATTACGTTTTAATGGCGCACTCAGTGTGAAATTTTATTAAATTAAGAGAGAATTTTTGACTGACTTTTTTTTAAGAGTGAAGATCGTCAAATTTCTACAAATATATTCGACGATAGAAAAGAAAAACTCAATCAACGCCCTCTTTTGTATCCAGACGATAAGTAAGTTATTGTTCCTGTTTGTTTTCGGGAAGAAACATTAAAAAAAAAACAGATGATTGTAAACTCGAAATTACGTCACAGTAAATGGCGATCCGGATAATAAAAAAAAGGAATAAGATTAAACAGAAGAAAGAGCTATCACCCATCAAAGCACTGCAAGCGAGCGAGTAGTCTCTCGTTCCGAATTATCTGTAGCACAATTAGAGAACGTCAGTAACACCAACCGCTAATCGAATACGTCTCTAATCTTATTTAGCTCGCTCCCGAACAGTTTGATCTTCGCAGCGTGGACGGACGACGACGCTCCTGTCGAGGTAACGTGCCCCGAATGAAGAAGCGTTTCGCAGGCAACCATCACCGTCGTCGTCGTCGTCGTCGTCGTCGTCGTCATCACAAATACGTAGAGCACGGCACGAAATGCTATCCGACCGAAGCGTAACTCCGGCGTCCTCGGTTTTACGTTCCCTATCGATTCGCCGGAACAAACGTATTAACCGCGAACCGCGAACCGCCTAGTCTCAAAGGAGCAATGCGGCTACCGCACTCCACTAATGCAAAGCCCTCCGACACCGCCCGTCCCCGGCATCTCTGTCTATCGCACGTAACGCGCGTACCCACCTTATACTCGCCCCCGTCTCCGTTTTCCGGGCCCTTTCCACTCTAAAGGTCCCTTGCACTTCATCGAGGGCTCGCGGCTCCTAAATTTCCTACCCTTTAGTAATAATATATCTGTCCCTCGGGTGTCGCTGAGGAGTCCATCCCCATTCTACTCGCGGAAACCTCCACGTACAACTATTATCTTATATATATATATATATATATATATAACCGCGTCCGAACTCCTGAGTTTCCTCTTCGAGCAATCCTCGAACCCGATTCTGGGGTATCTTTGGATACCGCCGGGCGTATCTTTAAGATCGCGCACCGCCGGAAACAAGCTCGCACTGACGCGATCTCTGCCGCTCTTTTTGAAGGATTTGTCGAACGATTACACAGAGAAAGAGCAGAGGTGGTACTGAAAGTACCGAAGAAAGAACAGAAGAAAGATCTATGTCGAAAAGAAACGGAAGCTAGAAGCAACGAGTGTTAACGACGAAAAGAAGGCGACACGGATCTCCAAATTGATTGAACGTCTCTCGAAAGAGAACGTTAAGGATGTCCGGCTTCCTTCAGGACTTCGTACAAGCTTCTCTAGCTTTATTGCACAATCTGCTTTATCGTTTATCGAGCGATACTTTTCAGACTATTAGCGCTGACGCGAGTAATCAAAGGTAATATTCACGAGTGCGAATCGACAAAAGAAACGTCTGCGACAATTTGCCGGACGAGAGAGCATTTCGCGAAACCCTTTCACGTTTTACTACGAGAATCTCTCTCGGGGGGAAAGCCCCGAGGAAGGTGTTCTTGAATTCATCCCTGACACGTCAAGTCGGTAACATGAAGGGTAGGTTAAGTGAGAAATGTAGCGACTCTGCGAAACGTGCGCGATCGAAAAAAGACTCTTTCTCACGTCTCGAAGCCACTGCAGTGTGGCAAAATGTACAAAAGCCCGCGGATGTCTGAATGTGCGCCTTTCTCTCTTTTGTTGACTATTTGCTACGGGAGTTCATAGTCATTAGCGAATTTTTCGCTAAAAATACGTTAAAAATAAAAATATCAAAAAGACGCGTTTTAAACAGAAAAATAACATTTTTATATTCCGGAGAGTTGATTTGCGCGATAGTCTGATTTAACTAGAACGCAATTTTCAAAGTCGTGCGATACGAAACAGAAAGATCATTTATTTTTGAGAGATTATTTATTTTTATCTGTTAAAATCCATGACTTTTAATGCATAACTTTTCAACAAATACCACAGATAACGCGTTTAAATAGATTCATAACTCATAATAAATTATGAATTGCAATCTGCACTCAATTATGCTTTCAATAGTAAATTAATTCATAATTATTTCCAGTTAGTTGAATGAATTCTATCTACATTATATTAATGTAATTGTAATTTCATTAAGTAAAGGAGTTGCATACATACACATTTAAAATTGATGTTTCTGAAGTATGTAAATTTGCTGTCACTTTTGTAGGTCACTATAAAATTTGAACAAAGAAAACCAACAGATTAATAATTATATATATATACACGTATATCATTTTTAATTAAATTGTTTATAAAACAATTTCTTTGTACCATGTTCTTTCCTCAATGTTTTCATTTTAATAAAGTTTAATTATATGAAAAACTTTAATGGTAGCTTCGCCACAATTTTTTTTAAGCAAAAGAACTTATTAACCTGTCTTACATACGTTCCCGCAAAAAGTTAAACATCTTCGCTGCGCTCCACAAGTCGATTCGTACTTTTTTGCCAGTTGCTGCATTTTTCTTTAAAACAGTACGAAAACCTCCCGCAGTAATATTAGTAACAAAGACTTTGTTTAGCGCGCACGCGTTCGCGGTTTTATCTCCCATAAATTAAATTAAAACACTCGGGAGTTGACGTTTCTTTTTTTTTTTTTTTTTCAACGCGGCAAGAACTGGGAAGGGACTAACATTCCCGCGAACATTTCCGCTTGTTATCGCAGAATTAAATAACTCTCTGTGCCACCGTTACGATAAAACATACACCAAGAAATGCGTTTTTATCACTACAAAAAACTCGGTGACCGCGTAAATAGTCGCTGTTGTTTCAAAGGGCAAATTTTTCAGAAACATTTCCGCGTAAGACGCACGCGAGTCGTATCTAACATTTACAAAATTACGCGGAACATCATCAAATTTTCATCGACCCAAAAATTGTCTATTACATTTAATTACACGTTCAGAATTTTCATTTAATTACCGATGTATTAAGTTAATTAAACACGCGCGTAAATTATCTTGTCGAATTCAGATCATTCAAAATTGCCGACGCGCTTGAACTTTATTATCGTGTATATTATACGTATAATGCACGTATATATCGATAATTATACAGAACGCGAAAATGATTTATCTAATCATATTAATTACACGCTCGAAGTTGCTTCACGTATAGAAAGGCCGCGCTATTATGTGACCAAATATGCGGTGTAATGCGGTCGGTCTTGCCATGGAGTACGAAACTATGTGGCTGTCGGTGGATACTGGAAATTGTGCGGATTACTTTCACAAATTATGTGGAATTCGCGAACTTCCGCATTTCGGAGGTCGATCGGATACCCTCCGCTTACACTTTCGAACGCTCTTTCGAGGAACGAGTTTGACACACCTTATCTCTTCCCGCCTCAATCATATCTCCTCCTCCTCCCCGTTAATAACATTATACGAGGAAAAAAAGAAATTTATCAAACAAACTGTTATCTTCGATTCTACCATGGTAATCTTGTGTTTCTTTTTATTTACAGATAAAAGACGATTAAGTATGTCTTGTATACATGTAATTGATCTTTACTTTCTCGATGTCGTCACATATATATATATATATATCGTCTGTTGAATATTCGCACAAAATATTGACAACATCTGCATCGCGGCAAAAGTTTCTATTTGCAAAATTACCACAGACTGATTATTTGATATTCACAGAGAGAAGATTTATTAGTTTTACTTTTCTAGCTTACATGCAGTATCAGATCTCGCAGATAAATAAATTAGTTATTCTGGTGAGTGTAACACTCAAAATTGTGAATTTCGACAATTTTAGACTCTTCACAAGAGATAATATACGTTCTATCTTTACATGCATTTAAAATGTAACCTTAAAATATATCTCGTATGCGTATATGTGTGATATCATAAATAAAATTTGCATAATTAATGTCCGATCTGTTTTCGTGTCTGAACGTTCGTATTGGGGAATCATAAACAGATGCTTGATAGATGTTGAAACGGCTCTTCCAGCGCATTAATGATTGAGAGTTAGCTCTCCTGAGCACCTTAACGATCGACAAATGGTGGGAGCAGTTCTCGTGATTTAGTTGTTATAGCGCGAACGGCATTATTCCCGACAGTTAATGCAAGAGTAAATTCATGCACGTAGTAAGGCAAACCAGTCTGTTCCTGCTGGTAATTGTACCGCCATAGAACACGTAATAGATCGATGAGGAAAGGAAGCGAGGCAGAATGGTATTATCTGAAGTGTTAAATGGAATTCAAGTTAGTGTTGTCTGAGACGGGAGCAGCACGGGGTATATAGCATTCTCCATGTAATCTTATGTACTTCGTCTTCTCCGCGAGGAGGAGAGCGCTCACGAAGAAGGAAGGGGAGAAAAGGTTGCGAGATCGTTGCGCGCGCTATCAGAAACAAAATACTCTCTCTCAAGTCATCTACCGACTGATTTTTTTATTGCACTTCTTTCCGTTTAAATCTACAAATAAAAAATTTGAAAAAAAAATTATTATTATTAAAGAACAATTGTGTTAGATCGTGCAAAGTCTGCTTGTTGAAGTTTCTTACGTAAAGAGCGACGATTTTGTTTAGGCATCGAGTCGAGGAAATCGAGGTGATTTGTTGAGGCGTGCTAAAACATCTGTAAAAAAGAGGCTCGGTATATTCACGAGCTGTTCGACGCCACCAGACGGCGCAGCGGCGGGGAAAAAAAAGAACGGCCGACGAGAAGTTTGGCAAGACCCCAATTTTCTTTTGACCGGGCGCTATATAACGCTCCTGAGGGCAGTGCGCGGCAATTAGCGGGAAATGTAATTACAGGCATTTAATTAAAACGAGTCGTCGTCGCACGAGACGCACTCCTCTCGTCCCCTGCTCCCTTTAGATCTTTCTTGCAAACCCTTAAAGTCTATAGCCGAAATTTCACTATTTTTTTTCTTCTCTCCTCTGAGAAAACGATATCCTGAGACTCGCGTCGGGGCTTTAATTATGAGTCTGCGAATCGCTCTCGTTTTGCTCGCGTTCGAGCAAGCTGAGGGTGCGCTAAGGGTTGCAGCGAAGAAAAAGAAAAGCAGCGTGCCCGCTGTACGTCATCTCGGTTCGAATTTATGTCGGTACCATCGCGCAGAGAAACGATCGTTATTTAACGCTTCTTTCCGTTAAATTTCTAAACGAAAACAAGAAACGAGAAATAAAAGATCATGTCGCGTCTGAAAGAGAGCGAAAATACAATTTATTCCGATTTTCCGGCCTCTCCGCGCATAAATTATCGTACAACGAGCAATTAGTTACGCTTTTGCAAATGCTTCTCAAACGACGGAATATTACGATAATTACGAGCCTTATTCATTATGCTGCTAAATATTAAGAGAGCCTCTCCTTTGTTCTCGAAGTAACAGAGACAGCGCTTGCGCATTAATCGGCTTATTATAAACCTTTAATTAATTAGTTAATAATTACTACGTCCGCGTTTATACCAATTACAATGGCATTAAAGCAAGCGTGGCCGCGAGTATTGTGTTCCGCAACAAATCGCGCCGGGTTACGCGGCGAAGAGTAACTGTTGTGTACGTACACACTTCTCGCGCATCCCTCACCATTAATCAAACAAAATTAATTTCGCATAACCAGCATAAATCTTCCAGCGCCGAAAGTACGAAGACAAACACTTGTTCGCGTGAGTTTAACGGCGCTTTACATATCGAGCGTTAGCGCGCGCATTGTGTAGAAGATATTGCGTCGTCGATTCGTTTCGTCAAGTCCGCGCCCCATATAACAAGTTTGAGCGTCGCCCGGGCGCAAGTTAAACGTTTATATACAATTATTCGAAATCTCCGTCGCACCAGGTAGCAACACCTCGTCGAATTCGTGACAAGTTCGGAGACGGGCGCTTCTGTCGCCCGATGCACGTAGCACCGAGGGAGAATATATATGCGAAAACCAAGTACGTAACACTCCAATTAAGCTGAGGCATCAGTCCACGGTGTGTCTAGGGCGCGGCGCAGCCTGACAATGAAGCTCTCATGACGCCTAGAGATACCGTAACGAGTTGTAACGCCCGAGTATGCGGGCTCGAGCCGAAAGTTTCTCGAATTTTCCCACGAGCTTCCCTCCTTGGCCGTCGGGAGAGGAGTTAACGCGCATTAATGCGAAATGTACACATAACTAATTACGGAGCGCCGACGACGAGTTAAGACTTTCGTAACGTGCAATTTATACGCGCGGAGAGTGCGAGTTAACGTATCTTCTCCGCGCACGTGATTGATTACACTCGGTAGTTAACAATTAAAATTGCATCTATCGTGTACAATAAAAAAATTAATAAATAAATAAAATTGTACGTACCCGAGTAGAAATTTTCGTAGGGCCCTCATCAGATCCACATATGGCTTGCCCTACTTCCAAATCAGGTCCGGATCCGGTGCTCTAATAAGGGCCCTGTGCGGTATGTAACGCTACGTATCAAATGGCCCTGATCAAGCTGCCAGATTCGATCCTGATCAGGCAAATGGATTAGGTCCTGATCAGGCTGCCAGATTAGGCTCCAATCAGGCAACCAGATGTAGATCGGATGTTCTTATCACCGCATTCGAAGTAATAATTAATAAATGCATATTTTTAAATTTAACAAATGATTTATTCTGAAAATTATGAGTATTTTTTAAAAACTATAAACAATACATAATTATATAACAATATATAACAATATATAACAATATATTTTTAATGATAAAAACGAATAATATAATAATATATTTTTAATGTTTAAGACAAATAATATAATAATAGATATATTTTTAATTAACGCCACTTGTATTTTTTTTCAATTTTTTAATTTTTATATTTTTTTTTTTTTTTCGGAAAAGTCGTTGACCCTCCCAGTCTTTTGCGTTGTTAATAACTGTTCTGAGAGCCTCGATAAAATCTTTATCTTTCAAACTTGCCATATTGATTAAAGAAAATTCATCTTCAATTGCTTCTGCAATTAATGTAACATTAATAAAACAACTTATTGAATATAATAAATATATGTATATGTATATACATAAAATCAGTCATAATATAATATGATATATACAAGGTAAGTCTGATAAAATGGTCAGCACTTTTTTCTCGGTTAGAGATAAAGAAAAATATCTATTATCAAACTTGTAAGATATTAAGGGGGACATACTATAGTGACCTTGAATGACCTTTAAACATTTTTTTTACTTTAACAATCAAACATTTCTTTTTTTTAATGGAAGAGGATATTTTTAAGCCACTCTGTTGATAATACTCTATTAATCTTCGTGGAAAGCTTGGAATACTTGGAAAAAGAAGAGTGAAAAAGCTAGCTTATCTTTACCATTCTATCACTCGAGGAAATATGATAGAAGAATAACAAATAGTTTTTGCGTTTTTGCGTTTTTTTTTTTATTTTTTATTTTTTTTTGAAGTATCGACAAAGTGACTCAAAAGTATCTCTTTCCAGTTAAAAAAAGAAAAAGTTTTGATTGATAAAGTGAAAAAAATTTTAAAGATCACTTAAAGTCACCATATATAGTATCTCTCGTAATCTCTTACAATTTTGATAACGGATGTTTTTCTCCATCTCTAATCGTTTTTTTGAAAAAAACGTGCTAATCATTTTATTAGACTTACTCTATTTTTATTAGACATTTTATTAGACTCACCCTGTTTTTATGTATATAAATATACATAAAATACATAAAAATATTCATAGTATGATATATATTATATAATACATATTAGTATTATATATTATATAATATTGTATAATATGTTACCTCTTATACATTTACAGAAGTTTGTATTCACAAATACTTTTTTGCCGGTAATTTGCTTTACTGCTGTAAATCCTATTATTACAGCCCGGCTTACATATTTTTTTATAATATTTGTGACAATTCGCGATATCGAAGCATCTGTATCAATAATATTATACATATCGTGTTTCTGAAAAATAAAACAATCACATCATTATTAGAGCAGATATATCAATAAAACTATGACAATTTTATTAATGTTTAATATAAACATACAAGTTCTTCGCGAAAGATTTGATTATTATGCAGCTTTTCTTCTAATGCAACAAATTCCTCCATATTCTGCATAGGTGCGATTTCCAGCTTCCGTTTTCGTTGCACCGACATTGTGGCTTGCTCATCCCTTTGTGTTATTTTCGGCAAGTCTTTTAGCAACTTTTTTATTTCTAACAGTTCACTATGAATTTGTGTTAATTGTAAACTTTGGCTTTGATAAGCCTTTATTATTGTTCTTTTTATATCTACATTTAAAATAAAAACAATAAAAATAGAAACATTCAAGGGAACTAAACAGTAAAAAATTGTTGCTTTTTTTGTTGCTTTCTCTGTAATATTTTTATGAATATATTTAAAATCGCCATTTTATTTATCTCAAAAACCTGACGTGATAGACAATTTCTGAAGCCAGATTCGTGTTTAGCGCACAAAATTGCGTAAGAAACCACGATCAATTTTCAAACAACTTTTAACATCTTTAAACTTGCAGGTCTGTTTTATTTATTATTATTAATATAAATATGTAAATAATTTCTAAATAACTTTTTTTACCGTCTTCATCAAATTGATTTGGTAACAAAGCCTTGTTTAGGGAATGTATTTTTGTTGTCACCGATGAAAATAAATTTGAAGCTGAAGTATGTCCAGAATTTCCGATTTCATCTTCATGAAGTATATCTAAAAAAACAAACATTAAATTAATATTATCTGCAATAAAATAATTATAAATAGAATTGAAAAATTTATATACTCAGAAAAAATATTTACACTTACTTTGTGTTGTAGATTCA
>NW_018020610.1:0-34888 GCF_002006095.1 Pseudomyrmex gracilis
GTGGCCAGTCACCACCAAGGGAGGGGGAAATCCACCGTGGTGGGGCAATGGCGCCAGAAGTGGTGGGGGGGCCAGGTGGAGGGGGTTTGTTTTGACGCGCCATACGTGCCCACGTACTACTGATGAAGTTGCTAAATTTATTATGAAGCATGCGTATAGCCGATTATATCTGAGAAAATCGAAATACGGCTCACGATTCTTGAGAAAAAATAAGAACGTATGATCATATAAGATTACATGTAAGTGGTCAGATTGCGTCAAATATCGGATCTGACCTTATATCTGATCTTATATGATCATATAAGATCCGAAGTTTGGCGCGATCTGATCACTTACATATAATCTTACATGATCATGTGTTTCTATTTTTTTTTCTCGAATTATTTCGCGTTCTAATATTATCGCGCATACCTATTTTATCGCAAAAGATAATGCGTTATACATCAGAACGCGGTTTACTGCAAATTGTTCGAAACTGAAATACACCAATTGTTTCCGAAAATACTTTCGCAATCATAAACAAAATACCATCTGCGCCGCTTTTATGATGTAAATTGAACCACCGCGCTATAATGCAGTTTCATTTTAATTTGCATATAACTGCATACGTAATCAAAAGCTTTAGTGTGAACAAAAGGTTGGGGAAAAGAACATTCTTCAGTAGCATATAAAATTATCACGTTAATGCTGTGTTTATTCTATCTTTAATATTTTTATTAAAATACAAACTATTTTTACTTGCATTATGACAACAATTAAAGTTTACAAACCGTTTATAAATGTTTATAAATGTTATTTTTTTCTTTTTTACGTAAAAATTTATTTGTTGATTAATGTTTTCGACGCTGGACGTTGACTCACCTTCCGAAATCGAAACGAAAAACTCGAGCTTTTATTGCGGTATCGCCGTCGAAACTCGGGATGACTAAGTCGCTCTATTTCTGTCTGAAGAATAGTCTTCTGTGTGAAAGTGGGATATATGTTAGTTATATGAAATATCAGCTCTTCGTCAAAAGTCACGTGCTAACTCTCTTACTGCGATAATCTTCTATTTTTAGAATTTCGAGACATATTCCGAAATACGTTTTCGAAATCCAGAAATAATCATATTTTACAAACAGACATCTGTTTTATTATACACATTATATTGTTTGATTGTCAATATTGCGTTTCAAACATTTTTGGGAGCGAACGAGAGTGAAGGATCGACAACCTACTTTCGCGAATTCGTACGTCGTTATTAATCGTTATTAATTACCATCATCGAGCGGGTGATTACGGTTACTTTGCAGTGTGTGTACGAGGATTACGAGGTATCTATCAACGTCGCTGTAAATTCGGATCTAGGTAACGAGTTTAAGCCTGAAATTCCTCTCGATTTTGTCCTGCGGTGCGATCTAATCTTGTCAAACTGATACTAGAATATTTAACATGCAAAGCGTACTAGATTTCGTCGTTTTTTCTAAGATATTACAAGTAATAAAAAATCATAAAAAACTGTTTTGATCTTAATGTAATCTTAAACATTATTTTTATTAATGTGTCGTCTACTTTATACATATAAAAAACAAACCATTATATTGTATAATTATAAAATACATACTAAAACTGTTTTTTAAATTTATAATAAAATAACGCATGATATATGCAGAGACAACATGTTGGTATAAAATTTTTGTTGAGCTTTTAAGAATAATCTTGTAGCGCCATCGGCTTGGAAAGCTCGCAACCTCGACGTCAAGTCTTTTGCTTCGGTCTTCATCGATAAGTTGTTTGTCGTTGTTTTCTCTTCATCTTCAGCACCGCAGATTATCATTCGACCACGCGAAGCTCGACAACACGTTGTCTTTCTAATGTTTTACGTAGGCTGGCAGCACAAGACCTAGTTAGTTCATGATGATGGATAAAAATATTTTTTATGATACAACAAATAGAACAGAGAGTATAGAACAATAACACAAATAGCGCCGATGTGAAGTTAGCACTTTCACAAAATTGCAAAGTTTAGTCTCGCTTGCCATAGTTTTATAGTTTCTGATAGAATACGCCGATAGTTCTACAAAAGTTCTCAAAAAGTTTCAATGAAAACAATCAATATCAAATTCGTGTATACATATAAATGCAACACCGGAAAATAATTAAATTTAATTTAATTAATTGAGTAATAAAAGTTTTCCATAGTGTGTATATATACTTTGCACTTTTCTTCTGACAATGCTCTAACAAGACGTAAGAAGAAGAGAAAGGAACAGAGCAAGATTGGCGCGAGCAAATGTTTACATAATAAGGACGGATTACAAGTACTTTTGAATCCAGAGAAATTTTCGCAATTAATCTACCCTGCGAGAATGAAATCTATCAACATTCTAACGTCAACTCGGAAACTCGACCGAACTTTCTGCGCTTTTTGAGGATCGTGTATAAGTTCTTCATCCTTGCTCTTTCACGTTTCTCACCAACGGTAACAGTGTAAATCCTGTTTGGGAATACCTTGCTACCAATTTCTCGGAAGGAGTTTCTGCTTTTGAGGAGTTCCGCGGATTTCTCGCATGAGAAGAGACTATCGCGTTGGAGTGGAAACACAGTCCTGCGGCAACACTGTCCTTATTTCCTGCACAAAGACAGCCATAACTCGACGAGTAGTTTGTTCTGAAGCGAGAGTTGGTTCCTACATCGTGGGAATTCGAGAACTTTTTGAGATCTAATGAATAGTGCTTTGAATAAGACTGATCTCACTGCTGCAATTTATTCAACTGTGAAATTTATCCACATTACGTTACATATGTTATAAATAAAAAAAAATAAATATTTGTAAAAGAGATGGGCATTTAATTACAGTAAACTGCATAAAACAATAACGTTTGCCCAATTTCTAAGCGAATCGGTAAAGTTTAAGAGAACGTTTACGCTCTCTGAGCTTTGACAAGTTTAAAGTTAAGCTTCCGAACGATGTACGACATCTTGGTTTACTCTTTCGCCATTACCCGGTCGACTGTTCTGACGTCTTCATTGACCGGTCCCATCATCGCGCCGCGATCTCGTTTCCGCCCGAGCGGAAATGCGTGTGCTCGCGCGCGAGATTTATCTTCAGTCTCTCGCGCCTCGACGAGCCGCGTCATCTTTTCGCCGTAGTCGACGAACGAAGACGAAGATGAAACAGAGAAGCGAATGGAGAGCGAGACGGAGAACGTGTAAAGCTATTCTTAAAATAGGGCTCGAGTGAGCAGTTCAAGTGCGACAAGGAGCGTCGCGTGGCCAAGCAAAAGGGAAGCCGAGAGGAAGAAAGAAGAGAAGGCGCGGAACAAGAAGAGAAAGAGAGTGCAACGACAACGAGCGAGAAAGAGGAAGAGAGGGACCACGGCGTGCCTCGCGGGTCGCCGGCTCTTCAGGGTCCGAGCTTCGTCCGAAACGAAGCACCTTCTCGCAGCGCTCGTCACTTTCGAGCTCGAGAAATCGCGGAGAACACTCTTCTTCGAAAACGGAAGATCGATCGGTTCTTCACCCGGAGCTGATCTTAGAAGTATCTCTTTGATATTTCGTCACACCTCGAGGATTTTGGATGACCGTGGTATCGGTGAATCGTGTGACGGTGTTTAACCCGCGCCTGTGTTTGGTGGTGGGTGGTGAAAACTGGCCGCAACACAACACCGTAGGGGAAACGATTCTCTTATCTTGAAGTTTCTTCGCGAAGAAAGGAATTCATGAGGATCATGGCATCGTACAGAGGCTATGTAAGTTCGTGAGCAAAGTCTGGTGTGTTAAGATCTCGTGATAGAATCGACCTGATTTAGCGCTTGAAAGTGTTTTCGTTTGCCGAACGATGCGACATCGAAGAAATAGCCACGAGAAATCGACTACGTGACTTACTAAGATTTTATGAAATATTCGTTTCGCGAAAAGTTTTCCGTTTTATATACAAAGATGTATATATATATATATATATATATGCAACGTCGTTCCGTGTATTTTTTTTTTACAGATTTGTTGGTCCCATTCTACGCAAACGCGAGACTGAAAGCCACGCATCCGTTTCTATCTCCATTACATTCGAAAAATATCTACGATATCTCTCTCGTACAGGTATCGCACGTCGATACACACATAGAGATCAACGTTAATATCCGTTTGATCGATGAAATCGATATTCCCGCCGATCGCGCAATCCTCGCCCGATACCTTGACCACGTGCTTCCACAGTCGCGAGCACATCGCGTGGGGATATCAGCTGAAATGGATAGCGACGATTTGCGTTCCACACACGCGAGAGCCTGAAAAGCGACACTCAGCGCTATCTCGAATCTGGAATACGGTCAGCTGTCACCATATATTTCTTTCGTGTTGCCGCAAAAATGCGCGATCGATCATCGGTAACGATTCGAAACGTAATCCGTCTCTTCGCGTTAAACTTGCGCATATATAACTAAAGCGCGCGTGCGTTGGAAATTTAATGAATTTTACACCGACGAAATGTGTCGAAAACACGTGTTGATAATAATTTGACAACATTTTATTATCGTTCATTTTCCTCGCGTAGATTTTAAAGTTCATCCCGTTTATATTGTCGAGCAAGTTCGCTTAGTTCTCAGCCTCGGAAACGTACCTAACAAACCTGTGCTCGCGTATACATATGTAATACGTAATAAATGAGAGTTTTAAAGCATATACCGAATATTTAAAGGGCACACCTTCGCCGGGTTGGTTCTGGCCGTTGGTCCCCGCGTATAATTTGAGTGCTGCTTCTGCTTTCGTCGCAATTATGCAATGTAAATGAAGCCCATTAACTTTATCGTGCGGAGGTCCGGGTCGTGCGCTTATTCCTCTCGCGGAGCAAAAACCGAGTGTTTGCGAAGTACCGCTAAGTCGAAAAGCTCTCTTAATAGCGCCGGCACGAATCTATTCGCTCGTTGGACAGTGAGACAAATTATCTGGTTACGTGTAATTTTCCACGTCGCGTTTACGCGTGTATTTCGCGTTATACGGGCTTGACGGTTTCACTCTGTACGGGGGACTGTACGGAAAAGATATTCTCTCGTTGCTGCTAGCTGCTAAATTCACGCCGGTTTCCATACTTCCGCGCGTCGAGTTTTTCACTTTTAGTTCGAAAACTGCAACTAGAGCGGCCGCGCGCGACACCGCGCGCGGTGTTTCCAGCGCGAACGTTGTAGATCTCGCGAGCTCGTAATTAAATTCGCCCCCTTTATCACGAATGTTTCGTTAGAAAATTGTACCGGCCCGACTTTCCGAGTTGCATGCCGGAGAATTCAACACGCAGAAAATGAAATTCTGCAAAGCGACGACGTGCCGCATTTAAAAACACAGCAACGTGCCGGTGTGTTTCTGGATATATTTGATTACATTGACCAAGCTAGTGAAATTACGGAAAATAGCTTAACTCTTGAAAAAGTTGCAGTAATTAAACATTATGCATGAAAAGAACATAATTTTATTCCATATGTAATTAGCTTAATGGTTAAATATAATTATGGTTAAGAGAAATATACTAAGTACATTAATACACGTATGTATTTGCAAAAAACATTTTTTTCTTTTGATAAAAAACAGAGACGTTGCAAATGTTTTATTTAAAAGAGAGAGAAAATATTTCAAACTTTAAGGAAAAAAGAAAATTAAACTTTGAAGATTACAATTAAAGAATTATCAAAACACAAAGCCATAAATCTTAAAAAATCGTTTATTTTGACACACAGATCGATTTATTATATTTTCGTTCTGCGATATATAAAATACATTGCAACTATAAAAACATTTCCACGTATTCAGTGGACACACGGTCGACTCGAAAGGTAGACTTGAACGTTGTTGGCACAAAAGATCGATTGCGTCTCTCTGGGAATCGCGACATGGCCGGGGGACGAAGCTCGATCGTCCATCGAAGGAGGTCAAAGCGATCGTCAGCGACTTCCAAATGCGAATCCCGGCTATGTGGCACCCAGAAAACGTTTTCGTACATCGGGTGCGGCGGCAGCGGGCGGGTCAACCCGGCGCGAGGATTGCAAAATTAGCCCGGGTCTTTCCCAGACGATGTCTGCCCGCGCCATACGAATTCGTGCGTAAAGCTTTCTTCTGCCGCGAACACGCGCATCCGCGATCGGTGCTGGAAGAGAGACGCGATCTATACCGGGTGTCGTGTTTCAAAGCGGTCGGAGAATCAACAATACCAAACTGCAAAAGAGATTTTTCCTTTGTCTTTCGAGCAATATGCCGCCGAGTTTGACATCAGATTACGCTGAGCACAGGCAAACTGTTCCGCTCAAAAATTACCGAGAGACTCCCGAGATGCTTTCGCGAGGCTTGCCGGTCGTCGTCAACCAATAAGGATTTTCGTACGCGACTTGGATGCGAGAAGCGTACCCTTGGGTCGCAAAGTCGTCCTCCTTTATCCTCTAGGTTTCTTTCGGGTGACTTGAGTTCGTGCAACGCGTAAAGTGTGCGTCGATGTATTACGTGAGACGTGAAAGTTCGTCGCAGACAATTTCTGTTTCCGCTAGACTCGAATTACTTCTGCTTTTGGAAACGAAGTAGCACTGCGCACCGTGTGTTGGCTTCATGCCAGTTTTTGCTTTTGTTTGCTTCAAGCAGATTATATTTTGAATTATATTTTTTTTTAATATGTAAAAAAATAGAACACTAAAGTGACACAAAGAGAAATAGCTCGACATGTTAAAAGTCAATTTATAAATAAAGTCGATTTATAAACGCACAAAGAAATATCTTTCTCATTTTATTTTCACAAAAATCGTATAAACTAGTGTCCAGCGATCGAACTACCCGGCATAAGTAAACGACACGAGGTACATTCGATGAAATCGCGGATAAATTTAGACTTACAACGTGTTTGCGCTCTACTTCCTAGACAAGCCATTAGATGCGTTCGGCCTCAAGCTCGGGAACGGCTGACCGATAATACGCTTGAGGCGTGTAACAGAAATTACTCTTGTTTTTGTTTTATTCCACAAACGCAAAATGGATTCGATCTTGAATTACTTATTCATATTTTCACACAAGAGAAGATGTTTATGGCTCGAAGCTTTGTAATTGTCGGCGACAAGCGGGAACTGATTAAACGTGGCAAAAACGACGGGGGAAATAATTTCGCCCGAAGGTGGGAAATAGTTGAAGCAATACGACTCGTTAATAATCTTCCTCCGGGCACGCAGCATGCAATCAGTCAGGGATCGAAACGCGTTTAAACGAAGTTTATATACAGAAGATGCAGAATAAAAGTAAAACTTATATTGGAAACAGAGAGAAGATTTAAAACGGCTTCTTTGAATATTCCCCAACAGCAATCGCGGCTGCGAATGACGGCGCGAACGCTTTTAATCGAGCTCGCTTTATTTTTGTCCTTCTTTTACATATTCTTCTTTTATATCCGCCTTATATGCCATTCCCTTCTTTTTGCTGCGCCGCAATAGAGCTCGATATTTATTGCAACTTGAAATTCTTCGAAAAAATCAGAGACGCACACATTCTCCGTAAGCTGGAGTTACTGTCTCGTTAAGAGAGAGATACTTTTAGAGAAATACTACGATCTTTGTATAATAGGATATTAAAGGATCTGTTTAAAATCTTTAGAAAAGGAAGTTGAAAAATTACAAGTTGGAAAATTGTCTGAAAAGCTGTTCAGGAAGTTTAAAATCGCGAGTTATTTTGTGTTTTAAAACCGTATTGCAATGCACAACCAGACAATTTATTGCACATAGTTTTCGTCACTTTATTATTTTATTTTTTATCAAACCTAACGATAAAATATATGCATTTTAACGCATGTGGTAAGATATCACGACAGACATTTTTTTTGCGATTTTCGCATGTCATTGATAAAGTGCAGCAAGAATGAATATGCGCGCGATGCTGCAAAGAGTGAGAAACGTAGTTGGCTATAAGCGAGAACTCGAGCTGCTATATTTAAACATTGTAGACATGGCTTTGCCCTTTTCTTTACCAAGCGACGACGGAAGTAGATGGACTTCGGCTACTTGATTCTGAAAGAAAGTAACTGTCAGATGTGTTATGCACATTTTAAACAGATGTTTTAGAAGAAAAGAGCTACTTGTCAGTTAGCACATTGAATTAATCTCGTTAACACCAATGCCAAAATACTAGGTGTTTGCTCTCTCCGCTGTGTGTGAACTTTCTTCAATATAGAAATAAGGAGGAACATTTAAAGCAAAAATATTGAATTTATATATTTTATATGCAAGTGCATTAATATCTAAAATGAAGTTATTTGTAATTGTGTGTGTGTGTGTGTGTGTGTGTGTCGGGTTATCTACGCAATTTTCGATAGTACATGCCATTTTTTTTCTATTTTAATGAATTCCAGTTACAACACGTTTCACAACTATCGCAGCTACATTTTATTAAAGCCAACAATCAAATCGAAGCCGCCGTAATATTTGACTGCACCATCGAACTTCGAGCAAAAATTGTTTTTTTTTCCTTTTTTTTCTTTTTTTTTTTTTTTTGCATCATGCCAGCACTGGCGTCGCTGCAACGTTGTTTTGACGTCGTCGCCTTGTTAACGACGCGCCACGTCGAGCAACAAGGTTGTTGGCAAACACAGCTGATCTCGCGGATCAATTGCCGGAATTGAACCCAATTTCACTCCGCGCAGGTTGACCCGGTGCATGGTGTCGACGAGCCAAATCGATAAACGCGTCTGCAAATATTCGACGGCCCGTTACGCGAGTAAATATTGCTGGTGCCCAAAATAAACTAGCCATCCTTTGTTAATAAAAGTTCAACCTAAAAACTAAAATCAGCGTGATTTCTATCGTAATTTCGGAAAACTTAATCAGTTTAATAAAAATAAATTAAATAAGTTTCATTTAGTTATACATAAAATTGCTTTGCAACAAATACGTAAATAAGTAATATCAATTTTTTTCCACTATTTTACAATTTTCTGTAACTTAAAATGCTGTGAAACGCGCATTTATTTGCTATCAGCGAGATATATTTTGCGTGATGAGATATTTTATATAGAAAGGATTTGCTGTAGCTACCTGTAAACATGCAGATGTATGTAAAGAATTATGAATTTTTTGCATGCGCATGGAGGAATGATATGTTCACCTGATGGAGCTGGTTAGCTCGTCTGCGTGTAGCTGGAAAAATTTATGATCCATTCGTCAGCGTTAGATTCAATTTGCGAGAAAAATTACAGTCAGCTCACTTTCGCGTGTGATTGTAAATAGAAATCATTTTCCAGATTGTACATTTACGTTACACTAAATTATTGCGGCAGTAAATTTTTGCGTAATTGGATCGAAAATTAATTTTGCTTCAAAAACGTAATATAACGTATGAAATATAAATTCGAAAATACAATTTTATGATTTATCTGTGAAGAAATTGAGTCTGACTATTATTATTTCCATGTGTGATATCGCTCTGTATGTTATTTTAATATAAAGAAAGTATTTTAATATAAAGAAATTGCAAAAAAGACATGACATTTTTATTTGAATATTTTACATCGAGAGTTTGGTTTAATAGAAATAGTTTTTCGCGGAAAAGAGAAAACAATATGTCCAACACCACAAAGCATCACGACACAATAGCACGTTATTGCTTCCCAGAACTGCGCCTGAACATTGCGGATCTTGAGAGACGTTAATACGAGACGATCGATACTTTGTGGCGTTGACGACGTACGACCTAACAACGACAATGTAATGATGAGCGATTTATCGGCTCGTAACGCAATCGAGAAGTTTACCAACTTTGAAACCGAACCAAAAGGGCTTCGGCCGCAACTTCCGGCAGCAGAAGTTTTTCAATTACACGGTGAGGCCGCAGTTTTCCTGTTGCAATCCTGACATTCTCCAATCTGTACTCGACCAGTAAAATATTTTTGCCAGACGCTTTTTCCAAGCGGTTTTGTCAGGATTTCAGAGAAATTAGGTATCATCGAATATTTGATTGTACAGAGAAAGAATTTCCGGATTTCTGAATCACAACATAAAATTTAAAATATAAATGTAAAATATAAATAATATGTATATAAATAAAAAAATATAAATATTAATCGTATTTTTGCAGTTTAGAAATATGGGATTTTGTTTTTATTTTTACACACACACACATGAAATAGTATTTTATTCTGTGTCGCATTATTAAGTGCACAGTTTGCTCCCCTATGTTTGAAGCGGATGGAAATATATTCATTCGCGTCATGGTCAATGGCGAAACGTATAATAAAGAATATGTAATATATACACATATAAAAGATTTTAATAAAATTTTTTCAAAACGTAAAATAAAACACGCGATATTGTAATTTAACTGCCGCATGAGGGAAGATTATTGTGATCTTTCATATCAAAAAAATCTCTCTTATCGGTATCATGCAAAATTTGTTTCTAAAATGTCATTTCTAAAACAGTCACGTGTTTGCACGTGTGGCGGAGCTCCCTAAAATCGCTTCCTCGATTCACACCACGACGTGCCAAAAATCTTGGCCGATGTCCAATAAATGTAAAATAACAAACCGTCGTCGTGGAACGGCAACCTAATTTGCTTTCTCGTGCGATAATGAGAAACTACACGTTTTTCTTTAGTTAGAATCAGCATTAAATAAAAACTTTCAATTTTGCAAAATAATCTAAGATCTTACTAGCTAATACAATTAAATATGGAGAGTTGTCAATTTATTCCAAAAAAAGAGTAAATTTTGTTAAATTTTTTATAAATACGTGTAAGCACATCAAGTTTCTGAAAAGTTCATGGTCATTGTTTTATAACGTAAAGTGTTTTCGTGTTTATTCTATGATATTTCAAATCAAATAAACTTTTCCTTGAATTGTTTATAACGGGTGATCCAAACGGATCGATGATGTTTCGACTAGTTAAGAATACAATTAAGCAACATTTTCGTTATATCGAGCTCGTGACAGCTGGTCGTGCGTCATAAATTATAATAATGCACCGAGTCGCCGGAGGTTAAATCAGGCTGACACTCTTCAATTATCTGGCCTCCCCTGGTATCACAGTACATCGGTCGCCCACATCCTCATCAGTGTCATCAGGAATGTACCGCATCATCGCGGATAAAACGTTTAGTCTCTCATGAGCTCGAATACTTCTTTCAAACAAGTAAAGCACTTGAAGCGATAACGTGCCAAGTCACTATCTTCGCGAGAAGCAAAGACCGATTGCATCGAAAGCGACTTAAGAGCCCGGCTTCAAAACTTTTGCTAAGAATAAATCGCGCTATATCCATTAATGTCCTGCGTCTCATTCTCTCGGATTGGAATTTTTTACGAAAATGACAAATTTATTGATACTTAAGTAATAAAAATATCTTTTGTGTTATTTCTTTTTTTGTTAATGTTATTATTTGGTTGTTACGCGATGCAACCAAAAGAAGGCAACCGTAGAAAACGTCTTCTTCGCGGATTGCTATAAAAAGATGCGAAACCGCAGCGCAGATAGAAAGCCGCTCACGTCTGCTATGTTTTCTTGCAGTATCACTCTCGATTTCATCGATAGAGATAATAGGGAAAGTATACATGGAAGGCGTTCCGTGCTTCGCACACCGTTGCATCTTGCAAAAAAAGCTGAAAAAAAAAAGCTGAGCGAAACACGCCTAACTGGAGCGATTGCTTTCGCCCGCGGAAGAGGAGCGATTTATCTGACAGCGCGCGTGGTGGTTTCGGTGCGGAGTGGAAAGAAGCACGTCGTAAACAGCTACTTTTATGGGCGATAAAGCAATATTGGAAGATTCACCCGAGTTGCTTTCAATCCGAGTCGCCGCGACGAGATATCGCAGTGAGAGTCGCAGACTCGTCATTGTCGAAGGTTGACGGATTAGCGGGTCAAGTGCGCCGATAAATCGCCAATCGATATTAGATAGATCGATCGGTATACGTCCGAGAACATCTCGCGACGACTATTTGTATCAATTTCTTTCTTTTATTTCCACTTCTCTTCTTGCCGTAGCTCTCTACTGTTGCACGAAAGATCGTCGGATTACAATAAAAGCATCGTAGCTATTGCCGTTTCGTCTTTTCGGTGACAGATCAATCGATTTCCTTTTCTATTACTTTGAAAAGAGACGTAGAGGAAAATTAAGAAATCTCTCTCAAAATAAAATTGCTTTGAAAGCTACGCTTTTCAGTGATACTGCAAGAAAATTTCGTTATTTTCTTTCAAAGAAGTGGTGTTTGTAACTTTCTCTGACAAGTGTAAAAGTAAAGTTTGTCTTCTAGGAGAGTTTGATAACTCTTTCGTGATTTCTTACAAATTTTAATTTTTAACGTAGTATTTTATGGCAAAATATATCGATTTGATCTAATGGACGATTGATTGTTGTCAGGGTAAAGAAAGGCGTAAAATATCGTCGTTTTGTAGTTAAAATCGGTTCGGACGTGATAATGGGACGGAATACGCGACGAAAGGACTTATCGTGTTCGACGTCGTTTCCGCTCGAAGAAATTGCTTTGGCGATCTTAAGGAATGACTGTCGTAATTCTATTATCGCACCTCAAATGCCATTAGCATAATAATGAACGGCACTTTTTAGAAGTCTCAGCACAGGAAACGAGCCGGAACTTCCTTTGTCAGTGCGCGTTATCGAGGGTTGCCGTCATTTCCTAGGTAATTGAAAACGAAAGTGAAACCAGCTACGAGTGAGTTGAGTTTGATGCGCTATTCGTAGTTTCACTATTTGTCAAACGTAATCAAAAATAATTTAAATTAAATTAAAAATTTATACACTTCATTTTTTGCGGGAACAACAAATGTGAATCGTTATTTGTGTCGCCCGTTATACAAGAGCAAGAAACTCGCAAAGGTTATTACACTCGTTCAGGTTGATCCGTCTATTTCGAGACTACGGCACGTCGCCAAACTTATGGTAATTATACGAATTATGATTTTTTTTTGTCTTCGCACACCTACGCATGACGTGCGTTACTTCGGTTTTAGATTCTACGGAAATAGTTTCTCTCCTTATAATCTAACTTCTCTCTCTCTCTCTGTTCCCGAAATAAATCTTGAATAATTAACAACGCCAAGTCATTAAGAGCGGATTAGAACGTTTTGATAATCAACGACAACAACAATTTACGCGTAACTTATTTATCGCGACCAAAAAAGTCTTCTGATGAAGACATCAGAGATGCGCCATCTCGTTAATGCTGGTTACGTATTATCCTACGTATTATTCTCGTTACCGTTAATATCCTGGGACACCCACAGTCTAAGTTCTTGTGTCTTATTGGCTTAACGTCCGACCCTTCTCGTTACAGTAAATGCAAGAAGCGCCCGATAAACCTTGTCAGCGTAATAAGATAGTAATGATGAATGACGCAACCAGCAAGAAAACAGCGTGTTTGCTAACAGATTACATCCTTCCCGGGATAAACTTATTATAATTTATATTTCTATCGCAATTAGTTGCAGACTTTAGTCGCAAACTTACTTACAAAAAGACGAGATGTATACAACAAGTTTATTTACGAACTTACTCAGAAAATATATGCGGTTTCTTCTATTCCGCGATTACAGAGCGATACGGGATCATACCGGAGCAGAACCGGCGTCGGCATTGCCAGCACATTCGGTAGGAATGTTTCCGGCGGAAGTAACCTGCCAAGCTGTAGAAGCAGTTATTCCGGAGTAGGATCGAGTTCCGCTCGAGTTGCCGCCAAGGAACGCCCGCTTGCTGGGTTTGGAAGCGCTTTTCTCAAAAAGGATAAAATGGATGAGAAATTCAAATATTCATGTGAGAATATTTATATTTGTCCGCAAGTAATTTTTATTTATTTATATAATCCACACAAGAAATGTATGTACATATTAATTTGTATTTTTAATCAGATTTGTATGATTAACCATGAAAATTTTTTTTGTAACTTTATTATTGCAAATAAGTGTGTTATTTTATTTGAAAGAGAAAAACGTGTTTCCTCAAAATTCTCGCAGGTGTCAAAAACGCTGACAAAAGTCGATTGCATTCCGGAAGGTCGTCATCCGAGGACGTAAGGTCGAAGAGCCCGCTATCAGACAGCAGGTCGTCTCTTTACTCGTTCTCAGCTGGCAAAACATCGGAAAGGCCGTCCTCCGTGCTAGACAGATATAACCGGCCTGCATCGCGGGAAAAGAGCAGAGAGTCCGATGGAGTATCGCGGTACGGATCCAGCACGTATCCCGGATCGAGTTTCGGTCGAAGTTACGGCAACGATGGCAGGATCGAGAAGAAGGACCACCCGCCGGTATCCTATCGAGGATTACGTTCCAATTCCGGAAGAACGTCGCGCGAGCCCAGTCCGGAAGTCAGCGTCGGAAAAACCAATTCCTTCAGAGTCTATTCGAGAGCGTCGTCTTACGGTCGCTCAGCTGCTTCGCCCAGTAAGTATATAATGCCTCTCTCACTTCGTTCTCTCTGTTGGATAATATAATATGATTGGATATTATAATAGTGATGAAAATGTATGTACATCTTTTAAGGATATAATTTTATTATTAACTTTATTTCATGATTAATGTTGTTATTATTATAAATATTACAAATTATTATAATAAATATATTACACTTTATGTAATAAATATACTATTAACTTTACAAACCACGGATTTTTTCCGTTTAACAGCGCCAGAGTGCTTAACGAGTATTTTTAATCTCCAAGTATTTGCGATCTGGCATCTATAGCGAATAAAGTTTCAAAAGAAGACTGCTTTTCAGACACGTCCGAATCGAGCTCGGCCACAATCTCGACGAGATTTGGCTCGACAGCTAGTTCGCGACTTCTCTCATCGCGAAGCAGCAACGAACGAGTGTCTGCTGCCATAAGCTACCCGGCGACAGACAGATTCCGGAACTCGAGCAGTAAATCTATCAGCCAGAAGAACGATGAAGAATTAAGACTAGCCGGTAAATTCGACAAGGATGACAACCGTGAATCATCAAAAACTCCTAATCGAAATGAAGAAGACGATAGCACTGACAATAGAATTCCTGACGAGTTTGTCACACTAACAATGGTAACCAGAAGCACCTCGCCAACACCTCCAGCTTCCTCGTCCTACGTAAGGAGCAGACGGGCAGAAATCGGCATTGTTTATCAGAAAGAGGTGACTAGACTTCGAAAACCGCCGGACTCAGCAGACGAAGAGACGCAGTGCGATCGAGTGGAGGAAACATCGAGGTTTTCCAGGTACGGCGGTAGCAATAGAATATCCAGCGTACCCTGGTCGGCATATCTCGATAAATATTCATCCGGTGCAACGTCCACAACCGGAAGTTCATCTATGTATTCGAGAGGATTTTCCAATACCAGTTCTTCTAGCGGTAGATCTAATGGTTTCGCGTACACCAGAACGAACGAAGCATCGACAATTGCGAGAAACGATATCGCCGCTAAAGAAACGTCGGGTTCTAGTCAAGATACTCATAATTCCGGGAACAGAAGTCAAAGCGAGAAAATTTACGGCGATTCAAACTGCGCGAGAACCGACGACGAGAATTCAACGACGCCCGATAATTCGAAGACGTCGTCGAACGGTCAGAGTGCTCACAAAACGAATGAAGACTTGAAAGAAAGCAAAGTACAAGGTAGCCAACAGTGTTCTTGCGGCGCTCGAAAGATCGATATGAGTGGAAATTCTCACAGTTCCATCCGAAATTCTATTCAGGACCCCGCTTTACGAAAAGAAGATTCAACGATGCAAGATTCCCGGGAAAATAAAGATAGATACGATGAATGTAATCAAAGAAGACCGTCCATTCCTCGATTAGGATGTAGTTCGCCGAAAAGAGAAATAACAATTCCCAAGTGCGCCTCAAAGACTGAACTCGCATCATCGAAATCCGAGGCGCGTTGCGAGAGAAGAGAATCAACTTCGAAATCTGGATCCGATGCCAGCTTTTCCTCGAAAGTCGAGGAACCTCTTCGGATTGTGGAAGGACATTGTCAAGATCAAGACGAAACAGTTCGCCTTTGTGACGTCTCGCAAAGAAAAGATTCTTCATCGAGGTAAGTACGTGCATCTGTCTCAAATAAGATATTTATTCGATGTATTAATTGTATCTTTGTTTCTAGAGCGTAAAGTACGTAAATTATACATAACATTGATATATTTTTATTTTGACAACAAAGTAAATCACATTATTGAAAAATATAAAATTTTATATTTTTATATTTTATATTAGTAGAATATTTTGTCTATTAAATTTTTTTATTTATTACATTCTTTTTACACATTGCATATAATTTGCAGTAAAGAAAATAGCGTAACTTGCGTTAGATGTCACCTATCTTTTTTTAGCAACTGACATTTTTTGTTCTAAAAGCTGTTCTTCGCAAAGTCGATCGACATCCCGAAGCGCGTCGACGAAAAACTCGCCGCGTCAAATGACGCGGACCAACTCGTCAGACGGATCTTCAGTAAGCTTGCCAATTGGCAGATCGAAATCATCGTCAGCTAGTTCGGTGACGAATCAGGGTGTAAAAATAAAAGCGACAACGCCGCCATCGTCCGGCAAGTTATCCAGTAATACGGCACCGTCGTCGTCAGTGAATCTACGACAAGGCGGTTCGCCGGACGCGCGCGGCAAACCACCTGTGCCGAAGAATGATACTACGACCGCCGCCACGTCAAAGTGCATCGTGGCAGCGAAGTACGTGAACAAGGACTTCCGCAAGTCGACCTTGAACATGGAGAACGGCGATCCGTCCCGCTCGAAGTACGCGAGGCGGAAGAAATGTCAGAGAACCGTCTCGGTTAGCTCGCAAGACTCCGAAACAACGTCCGAACCGATGATCCAAGCCGCCTCTTCGGGTTCTTCCACTTCACTGAAGTCTGGTCGATCGAGGTTAAGGACTGCTTCGGGAGGAGCGAAAACGACGATCAATAGAACCGACTCGAACGGTTCGGTGAGGTGGGACGAATCGAGATGCGGCTCAAAGTCACCTTGCGGAAGGAAGAAGAGGCCGTCTGGAGCGTTCAGTTCCAGCAACAGCAGTCAGTCGACTGACTCCTCCAGCAGCGAGAACGACGGCGAACGCAAAATGAACAGACCGGGTTCGAGACGGAGAAGAAGACAAACGTCAGAGTCGCCCACGCGCGAGACGAGAGGTAAAATCAGCGCGGGATCATCGAGAACGAGCGTGCTAGCGTCGTCGGCGGACGAGATATCTATGGCGACGGAAAAACCGCCCAGGCCACCTTCCAGTCCGCGATCGAAGAGCGATCGTTCCCCAAAGACCGAAGAAGCGAAATCCTTTCTGATGAGAGCGCTCGCGCCAGTGACGAATTTTTTTAAAAAGAGCCAGGACTCTACCGATACTAATAAATCAGGTGGCGGTTGGGGTGACTCTAACGACGAGAACTATGAAGTCAGCAACAAGTCGGGTCAACCGTTGTCTCCGAAATCAATTGGTCAGAATCTGTCGAAAGGTCACAGTTTTACCAATTCCGAGAGAAGCGACGAAATTAGAGAAAGCAATAAGAGGATTCAGCATCAATCGTCCGGAGAAAAGCCGTGGTGGTTGGATCCGAATTCCGATAACGTTCCGGAAGGGATTGAACGAGTTAGTCCGTGGAATGAAGATGTCAGTCAAGATACGACAATCAGCACCGTCTTGCCGGATGATGGTAAACAAATTTATTTTTCAATATCTTTAATTAGAAGAATAGAAAAAGATATTAAGGATTGATTCATTAACGAAACTGTTTAACGTTTAGCTCTCTTGAACAATCAAATTTTGTTAATATTTTTACTTATCAGTATTTTTCACACCCTTTTCAATTAATTTTATTCATCTCGCGCACCGACACAGGGAAATACAAACTCAAAGTTTGGCGTCAAGAGTCGGGGGAACGCGGTTGGTGGTTAGACGAGGTCTCAACGGAGGAGCTGAAGAAGTCGTCCTCGTCGGCGTCTCCGCTCTCGAGACGTGGATCCAACCGGGGCAGTTTTCGGTCAGCGGATCGACGAAATCGCATCAGGCATCAACAATCCGGCGAACGAGCGTGGTGGATGAGCGACGACCCCGAGAACATTCCGGAGGGCATCGAAGTCATCCCCGTCGTGGCGTCTCCCGACATCAGGCACGTCGACAAATCTGATGGCTTCGTCGATAACGAGAGCTTCGACTCGTCGAAGCCGCTTAAGAAAATCCGGCATATCGAATCCGGAGAGAAGGCGTGGTGGATGGACAGCTCGTCGAACGTTCCTGACGGCGTCGTCAGAATCCCCGCGGAAACTTCGAACAGCACTTCCGATTCCTCCGAGTCGTACGAGAAGATCGATATTGGCGTTAACCCCGAACCCGAGACGGGTTCCAAGAGGAGCCTCTCCAGATTCCCCATTGAATTCCCGCCACCGCCACCCGAGGAGCCGTTGGGGGATCGCGCGAGTCCGGAAGGGGTAAAACTCACATCATTCAGCATTCGTTATTTCGCGGTTTTATATCTCGGTTCAGCGTTTACACGTCACTTTGATAACGACCTCGCGCGGTCAGATAAATATACGATCGCGGAATAACTTAAATAAAAGAGAGATAAGATGTAACAAAGATTAGATTACCAATAAAACGTGTCTGTGTTCAATTAATTGTTAAGATAAAATGATAAGATGAGAGCCAATATATATAATTCAGCTTGTTGATCGGTTTACACTTTTTCTCACAATGTTTGTTCGATTTGTAGAAAGTGCTGAAATGTGTGAAATGTCACCGGCATGCGTCAAATTGAAAGAAGTACTTGTAGTTTTACGTAATTGTTCACATTACGTTATTTTGTGATTGTTTGGTTTTTGTTAAATAAAACAAAAAAGTGTGAAGAGGTGCAAAGAAGTGTTACCAAATACTTGAGTTTGTTATCTTTTGCTGTTAGGTTGAGAATCCACCTGATCCGCCGGATAATTACGGCGGACGAGACTCGCCTTACGACAATGTACAACCGACACCCCGAAGATTGTCACCAAGGAAACGACCCTCCACTCTGCCGTTGTTCATCGGCGAACACACCGACATCGATGACGTGATCGGCGATACGGCCTCTCTGTGCCGCAGCCCTGTTCTCTTCCGTGTTCGTAAACAGGAACGCGTCGAAGAGGGTGAGTCCAAAATGAATTTAGCGTCACTTAGCGATCGATGCTATCGCATCCAGCTTACATTGCTTCCGCTGGATTATCAAATGTATCGAATATAGTTTAACAAAGTGGAGCGACATATGTAAATTTACGAAAGATTTTTGCGTTCGAAATCATTCAGAGTGTAAATATTTTGTTAAATATGACATTTTTTTTTATATTTATATTTAAATAGAATATTTCTTACATAGAATATTTATTGTTTTTATTATGGAGAAAAAAGAGAAACATTTAAACATATTTTATCGTAAATGTCATTTGTTTTTTGTCACAGATTCTTCCGAAAACAGCTCGGAGTGCGAAGAAATAGACGCGACGCAGGTGATTATTCACGACAGCACGCCGAAAACACCGGTGATTCAACGAAGAAATCGGTATGTTTCGCAATAAAAGTCATGTATAATATACATACATATATGCATAAAAGTTTGATATTTATGAATTCGCACAGTTGTCAATAATTATGCGCATAATTCATCAGCCAATAAAAATGTTTCTCTTTCAGAGATAACGAGAGGATTCAACCAAATGGCTACATTCCGGTAAGTTTTGTCATGCATATATTTTTGTGTTTGCGCGTGCATCAACAACAGTTTTTCTTTTAGTATTCGAGTGCTTTTTGAATATACTAAAGAAACGGGATAAATATCGTCACGTAAATTGCGGAGCTTTTCATAAAATTACGAGATATTCTCGGATGAGAGTGCAATAAATTTGCTGATGAATTGTGCGCCTCATAAGATGCGAAGGGAGGGAGGGAGGTTCCATTGTATATTCCGCTCTTCTTTGTGAATTATGCATTTCGTTCATATTTCCCGCTTCAACACAATATGTGCGATACGTACGGTAGTCGCGCGCTTAGGGGATGAATAAGTTGCAGCCCGGCTATATCGAAAAAGCCTACTAACAAAGATCCACGAGAGAATGGACGAGATCAAGAGAAGTGGAAGCGGGCGACATTATTGTTTCTTGCGAGGGATGAACGAAAGAGAGCTTCTTGCCACCCTCCTACATTTTTCGTACAGCGCACAAAGCAATGCTAACAAAGGCGCTCCGTTCGCTCAAGTACTTATCGTTCTTCGCATATTGCATCTGGATTTACAATTATTCTCTGTGGCGCGTTGTTACGTAGAGAAATCTTTTTTTTTTTTTTTTTTTAACATTAAATTCACTTTACTTTTAATTTAAGTTTTATTGCGAATATATAATACACACAGCTCTCGTAGAATTTTATAAATATATAATATATATATATATATATAGTTTTTGTGTAGAATCTTATAAATGTAATGCGAATATCTTTGAAAATACAAAGATAGATAAAAATATATTTGAGATCCTATTTATAAATATTGATCGCTTGTTACGTACAGAAAAGTCAGGTATATTTTCACGACCTTTTCTGATGCGTATCTTACCAGAGCGCGCGGGTGCGCGTTAGCACCCTCGTGCACAATAAACCCTCCATCACGTTTCTACGGACTCGACGTCCCCTTTTGTGCTATTCGAGATCCCCACAGACTCGTATTACGTAGCCGACAATACTCATATAGATGCGCTTACAGTTTCATATCTCTCCACATTGTGTTGTTGGCTTGTTATTTTTTAACTTACAAATACATGAATCACATTCTACTTTCCTTTAAAAATCACTTGTTTTGAATATATTTTTATACACAGAGAGCGTTTTGACGTGCACAAAATATGCCTGTTTTTTTCCAGCAAAAAATATCATTGCACAATGTCGTGCACATTAGAAACGCTATTCTCACGCTAACAATAAGTAACGCAGTTTAGTAATTAATTTATAGATCGCGTGGCATTGTGTTGTACACAATATTTTCTGAAGAAAACGGTTTATGATATGTTATTTATGTTAAACGCTTAAATTATATAATACGTTTCATGTTCAATTAATTTAAATAAAATCACATTAGTTTAAACTTTAAAATTTTCGACGAATTTGTCATATCAAACATGTAATAAATCTCACAGAAATTAGATATTATAATATTTTTGAAAAACTTATTATTTTGAACACTGGGATTCAGGGTGCGCACAGAAGAACTCGAATGAGAGAGAGGGGTTCGTCCACGCGGTGGCGACACTGTCGACCGACGGCGACAGGTGTCCGCGGCTCGTTCAGTGTGGCGGCGGCCGCTCTCGAGGTAAGGTACGTTGTTGTGCGCGCGTGCAAACGTACGTGTATCATCGCGCAATATCGACTTTGTCTCCCTTTTCACCCGCACTCGTGCGTGCACTCGTGTTTTTCTCTGGTGCCGCGTCCCGGAAGAGGCACACGCGTTTCCGTTCTTCGCGGCGGCGGTGGATGTGCGCGTGTCGCTCAAAAGGTGAGTTTACTACCTGCGCGCAGACTCCGCACACTGAAGGTTGCCGAGAAGCGCGCGCACTTTCATCGGCGCAGGGCAACCTGAACCCTAACCGCTTCCAAGCTGGCCTTTCGTTCTCACCTTAGAGATCTCGTCACCGGTTAACAACAAAACGTCAATCTAAGTAAATAAGTTTGCTTCGTGTTCGACAACACAAAAGAATAATAATTAAAGGCACGTAGGAACGATGATATATATTTTTAAAGTTTTTATTTGAAAACTAATAACTTCATTCGAGTTCGAAAACAGACAAACCAAATAATTTTCGGCTTGATAATAGATAAAACAAATACAACAAATAATTACACAAATGGCTAATTTTTATATTGCTGAAACTCGTTTTAACAAGTAGGATACATTTGATAGAAAAATTCTTTGTTTTATTAAAAGATATTTACATATCGCAGCACTTGTCTATAAAGTTTTTTAATTATTGTACTAATGTACATACAATCTGTGTTCAATAGAAATGAATTTAATAGAGGTATTATATGCTCTACAAAAAAAAAAAAAAAATATAAATAATATAAATTTTTTGGGGTGAAATTTTCAATTAATTAAGAAGACATTTTATTTCTTCTTCTGACATAAACTTCAAAACAATCTCGCAAGTCTAATATATTTTGACTCCGAACTTCTCACAACATTGATGTTATTGATATCGCACTGTACACGTAAACCTTTCGAAAAGAATATGGAACATAGAATTTCTTACATTTGACACATCAACGATCGAACGCGCTCGATTCGATCGAAATATTTTCGCGTGAATATTGCCTGGTCGGTTTAGGAGTTTGGATCAGTAATTTTCTGGAATGTCGCACGCTGGTGTCTCGACTGGTTTCTCAGCCGCTCCTGTGCTGAAGGACGTTATTTATTTCGGAGGTTGGGTTAGTTAACGCATACGGGGACGATAGGTCCGGTTCATGTTCGCTGTTCCGTCACGCTTTTTTTCAGTCGTTCACCTTCGGATCTGCCTCGTGCAAAATTTTCACGATGTAATTTACTCCAAAACAAACGCGGTATCGATTCCTCTCAAAATATCAGTCTTCTAATAATTTATAGATTTATTGGAAAGTAGTTTTGTGTGAATTTCTTTATTTACAAAATCCAACAAAACTGTTTTAAATATTTAAATTGATAAAATATAAACTTTTTTATTTACAATTTATAATCTTTTGAAAATATGTTTTAAAACTTGGAATTTCAGTAAATAAAAAATATGCCTGAAAATTTGATTTGTTTTCGAGAAAACCAGTAAAACGCCGTGCTCCGGAAGGCACGGTGTTTGGAAAGATGGATTTGTTGATTCAGACGAGTTTGGAAATCCACGCGAGTTCGATCTCGCATCGCGATCGCATCTTGATCATGAATCTTTCGTCGACCACAACCGCGATTACATTCGTAGCATGGCGCAGACTCGTTTTCCCTTCTGACTCCCTCTTCTCCACATCTCCCCTTCACTTTGTCTTTCCTTCCCTCGTGCACTGCGTCTCTCTTCTTTCGCTCGTCTCTCTTTTGCTCTTTATCTTTTCGCTCTTCGTTTCTTTTCTACCTTTCTCTCTTTCACATATTCGCCCACTCTTTATCTGTCCTCTCTCCGTTTCTCCCCTCAAGCTGATTCGAAGAAGGGCTATTCGCGACTAAGAACAATGCGAAAGCGAAGATGACGAGAGACGTGTCGGCACATACTGATAATGACAGCTTGCAATTTTATTTTACGCCTGGCGTCGATTTTCCTACCATGTCGCAAGGAAGGAAGTCTGTAATGCGTGAATAAATATCGCGTCACGTAGGCGCCTGTTACTGCATAACTTTTGTCATTTTTATATATTCTTCGAATAAAAACTTTTAAAATTATAATCTTTGATTGAAAAATAACACAAGCACAGCGCTACTGCTATACGTATTAACGTTGAATTTATTAATAAAAAAAGTATCTTGTATAAATGAGAAAATAGTAGAATGTGACTCCGTAGTTTTCATATTTTCCAAGATGGTAAATTTTAACTTAATGATTACAATTGACGTAAGAAACAAAGTATCTTCTTCTCTCGGTTTTGCATACTTTTTTTTAAGAAAAAAAAAAGATGAAGAAAAATATCGTCGTGCAATATTTCCGTACGAGAAAAGATGCATACTTAATAACGCGGTGGCATAAGCGCGTGAGAACCGGTATTGGTGATGCACTTTTTCATAAGCGACCGTGGCGAGTTCTTCCTGCGCACCCGGTATAATCGCAATGTGTTGCAGCGGAGGAGATCGTAGGGATTTAGATTTTTTGAAGTGCGACTATCTACAACAAGTTTCTACATCAGGTAGTTATAACAGTTTCTACTACATCGAACTTGGTGTAATGTCTTTGCGCGCGAACGCGATACCAATACTTCGGTAAAACAACTTTGTTGACAAACTGTAACTTTTATAGTTGTAAGTTTCGTAAGGATATTACATTACATTGGGAAAGTTTTAATTATCTCGCGTAAAAGAGATTGAAACGTTAATATCCTTCGAGTCACAGATGCGCACGCGTTTATTTTTCTTAATATACGAAAGCCTTGAACGGAGGCACGGGACATTCTGCTGGTTTTCTGCTTTGGGTTAACATATCGATAAGCGAGTGAAAGGAAAGTCCGAAGGTCAACGACCGTCTGAAAACGACGTGGACACCGGTTGCATTAACGATGATGTGACTACAGTCCTAGATCGTTATGATTCTAATGTTGCCACTTTCACGGATACTTTATGCGCGCCTTCTGTCGCAGAGTTCCTACGTGCCTGATAACCTTTCCACGATTGGTAGATTGCTCGGAAAATGAAAGTATAAGAACGAGTATAAGAACAAAGTGGATGAACAGATTTATAGATTCGGCGGAATACGTGATCGGTTATCGCGATCCAATAAATTATCGGAGGGGAAAAATCGGTAGAATAATAACATAAAGAGAAATTCTATTTCTTTTACTTTAGAAACATTTTTGAACGAAATATTATACATTTAGTGTGTAATATAAATATATATTTTACATAGATATTAATAAACAAAAAAATTTTAAATACATTAATGTTTTAGAGTTTTCCCCGTGCAATCTATCACTTACGACACATTTTGAGATCTCAGCGAGAATTAAAGGTGTAACCAGCAGCGAGCGAACTCACACACATACATACACGTATACACAGAAGACAGAAGTAAAGAAACGTTTGGTCTTTTCGTTTCAGCCGACAGATCGAATCGAAATAAATCGACAAACCGGTTCGCGCGTCGCGTGAGTGCGCCACAACGTGTGCGCACACGATCGTCGTGTGCACGTGAAAGAGGGCGGGGGGGTGGGGTGAACGTAATCTTTTTTCGGGGGAGAATTGCGAACAGCCCCAGCCGCGACGGGAAGAGATGTATCGCCAGATGTTTTTCACGTGCCAAGTGCAGTACCTCAACGACGTCGATCCGTTCAGTTATCCAACCCTCTATCCGGATGTTAACCCTCCCGATCACACCTTCAGCGCAACCTTGCCGCTAATCAACCAGCTCGCCGCAGTACACCGACTTCTTCGAGCGCCTCACAGGGTAAGTCATTATTTCCGACCTATTTTTCGCCGCACTGTCTAGAGCTGCAATTAATGAGCGCTATAATGCGCCTTGCGTGCCAAGAAAATACTTTTAATTACATCTCTCTAAATTTGACGATTCTCCTCGGACGGGTTAGTTTTACAGGAACACACATATTTTATAAGAGACTCTGAAAAAAGTCTGGTTAACGTATTTGATTGATTTATTGTCCGAATTCTTTCGTAAATAAAAAATGTTGCAAATGAAATATTAGCAACGAGAGAGTTTTTTTACTGCGTAAAGAGCTATTCACAATATACACGTATAATTTTTACCATATTTATACGTTAAATTTTGACAAAGAGTTCGTCTCTTTTTTAAAAGCATAAATAAAAAGCTTTCTAAATTTGAACAGTTTAGGTACGTTATATCCGCGTTAAATATTTATGACGGTTTTTGTTCGGTATAAATCTACATCTCGACTTGCTTTCGCAATCAAATCTTTTAGAGTAAAAGCTTTGCGTAGATTAATTAAATTGCTTCATTAATTTAGTCGCAGACCGTTGATGAGTTAAGTTCTCGTTTTACGAAACTTTTCGCTTCTACTTTTTTTCCGCTGTCTTATGATTACTTAAGTGAGGACTTTCTCACTAGGACGAATACAAGAATCAAGACATTGAAGACGCAAACTTCATCCGCGGATAACGATTCCGCGGGAGGAAAATGTCTAAATCGCAGCCAAAGTGCTAATTATTTTTTTACGATATCATTTATCATAGATTTTGCGCGGTTTGTAATTAATTTCTCGAGTTACGCACAGTTGTGAAACTCCTTTTATGATTCGCATTGAAGTACTTAATTAGCACCGCTCGTTGCGGTAAAGCATCCAAACACCTTCCAAATGCTCGTGGTTCGCAATCATTAATCATGCGGAGCGCAGCGAGTACAACACGCGGTGAACTTTATTCACCGCGAACTGAATGCAATTATCAATAGATTCTCATTGTGTTTGTAATGAGAGTACAAAGCAAATTTCACGACGCAATTATTATTTGTCAGCATCTCGCTATTATAGTGTAAATGAGATAGCGTATACAAGGAAATTGAGACAAGAAGTTTTCACACTTTTAAATTGCGCAAATATTTTATACTTTTTATGCTGAACTCTACAAAATGTATATCAAATTCGAATTTTGTAAAATTCGAAGTTTGCAATTTCCCACTAATTAAGAATCCAAGAGTATAAATCTTGAAGTTTAAAAAGATCACGAGAAACGGCAATTTGCCATTAATCTATTGCATTCGTAGAACCGCACTTGTAAGTTAGATTCATCCTTCAAAATTTATTATATTAGCAGTTCGCCGTGCGCGATATCAGAGTTGCGCAGCAACACTCGCTCAGCAAAGCTGCCACGAAGTAACTGCTACAAATTGGCGTTATTAAAATCCTCCAATCGGAGAGATATATCCTCGGCATTATACGAGCGATCATAACTTCTGCATACATCTGCTACGTAAATGGATGATCCTTCTAGTCGAGTATACCCCCCGGAACATTATTCATCAGCTGATCAAAGGATATTACATAGTCGCTGCTGCCACTTTACAATAGAACTTAACAAAGGAGCTCGGACGGAAAACAAAGTGGGCGTAAGAAATAATAAGATTTGTGTGCGTGAAAACTTGTAATTTGACCTTTATAACAAGATAATTGTGTTTTAATCGAGATATTTAAAATTGAAAAAAACAGAGAGAGATTCGGAATATATGCGAAGATATATTACTTAATAATAGAAGTACGTTTGTGTTGAGAGAAAATTATATGTTATTTGTGACATAATACTCGGTGTGCTGAGATTAGGCACAAACGGAATACCACGTACAGCAATCACCGTGGCACGTGGGCTCCTTTGTTTGCTCCGTCATCGTTTCTGGGACGATCCCTTCAGCAGCGACTATTGTCCGTATACAGTTAAGCGCATTGTCACTTAAACCTCAGCCGGCTACCTCACCGACTATACACTCTGACCCAATTGTGCTGTCGCAATGTTCCTCTCGGAACAGCTCCGAGTTTGTGATCCTTCCGCGTTCGCGTGCAGTTGCAAAATTCGGGCAATCGCGTCTCTTAAATATTTTTCTCGTGAAAACAGTTTGCTAAACAAAAAAAAAAAAAGAAAACAGATTTCATTTTTCTCTAAAAGATACGTAGTAAAATATTTTCTAATTTAATTTATTAAAAAAAAAAAAAAAAACAAGAACGTCCAAACATAGGACTATCAAGTTCACATGAACGTTATACAGGATATCGATACAGTTCAATAAATGATGTAACATCGCGGAAGATTAACTGTAGAGCAAGCGTGTAACGAGCCAACATGATATAGGTAGAGACCGTATAATACTTTAACTCTCCCTCTCTCTTTCTCACTCTTTTGCATCTTCTTCCTTGCATCTGAAGCTTCGAGAGGTCCGTGAAATGTCCGCCGACTCTCTTAAGGCCCTTCTTCGGCAGTTCACCGACGTAACGGTACATTGCGAAGCATTACTCTCTCGAAGAAAAAAATAAGCAGTTCGTTTACGGCCTGGGTATTATGTACCTATAGCTATCTCTCGCCAATATACCGGTTATCTCGAGGACAGTGGCGAGTTCTTGCATAAAGTATTTCTTTATACTTGTCCTTTTTACTACCTTTGATATTTTTTCAAACAGAGTGTCTGATAGTTTCGAATATTTGTTTTTGTTTTTAATTCAAATTAATATATGTATATCTTTTTCTCTTTCTCTTCTCATAAATTTTTGGTTCACTCATTACTAATTTACAAACAAACTACTGCGCGATTTAGATGTTACGCGAAGATATGCAGTTTTTGAATCGCCCACTGAGACGCGCATTAAACGCGCGTCTTCACTGCACAAAGGCCGCGAAATCGTGCAAAACCGTCGCCTCTTACCTTGCCCCACATTTAAACGAGACGCGATTAATTTTACGGGCCATCTTCTTTCCGTTATTTCACTTAACATCACGGAAACGCGCGCGGCAAAGTGCTCCGTTTTATGGGAAACGCGGATGAACACCGAGTTCGCGCGATTCAGATTTTTTTTTTTTTTTTTTTTTTTACTCTCTTCGCTATTGAATGGTAATGGCGAGTTACGATTGCGATTTATGGGCGGCGTTACACCTCGGAGACTCCGAAATTTCGGTTTTTATAGCCGCGCGCGGCTTATCGCTCGCTACCGGCAATGGACTGCAAAGTGCCGTTGCCACCACCGTCGTCACGCGATCGAATAACGCGAAAAAAAAAAAAGATTCTTAAATCATTTATGTATGACGGAGTAATATCGGCCGAAGCCGATGTCGATTTAGTTAGTAGACTCAAGATTATCACAGCTGACTTCTTTTTTTCGTTTTAATGTGTTGGGACTAGAAAACATCGGTTTGTTACGTTTCTTTTTTATCAACAGTCCGTATCTAGGGGCCAAGACGTAACAATTGTAAAGTTACAAACAAAAAAAAACGAAACTTTGAAGTCAGTCCGGCGGGAGCACAGATGAAGATAAAGACAAAGAAGAAATATACATTATTAATGTAGGCAGTATTATGTATAGTATTATGTAAAAAGTGACAGAGACAGAGACAGAGAGTTGCGAGGAAGCGTAAAAAAGAAACACGATGTATGTTAAGATAGAGAAAAAAAATATAGTGTGCACCACACAAAGAGACATTCGCTTTAAGCTGCCTGCGCAAACGAACATAGACGCACGGGTGTTGAATAAAGTCACACATTGTATGATATGGGGCCGCGCGAGAGAGGTGTGAATAACTTTTCTCGCTTTTCCTGGTTTTTCCGCCGAAGTCGCACGTATTCCGAAAAGTTAGGTTGTTGGAAGTAAACTAACGGATGCCGCGTTTACTTCTCGCCTCAGGAACAAGATACGAAAGTTTCTAGAGAGTAACGAGAAAAAAAAAGTAATCTGGTAAAAAAAAGCGTTTTTGGTTCCTTCCGTCGGGCCAGCCAACATTTAAATCTCTCGAAACAGAAGGGAAAAATCATAGCTCGTGAACGCAATCAAAACTTTGCGAAGTAATTTTGTTAATTAAAAATATTATGAATTTTACAGTATTATCGGATTTTTATTTGTATCGATATTTTATACGGAAAATATCCATGCTCAAACGAGATATCGTTGGAATTAATGTAGATTTTGTGATTAACCCTAAGATGATTACTGTGTCGATTAGGAAACACTATCGACATGAGTGTTTTGTACATTAGAATTAATTCAAGAAAAAAGAAAGAAAGAGAGGAAGAGAAACGAGAGGAACGTGCGTATATCTTTCTCGCCTACAAAGAATGAGTCACGCCTTTCCCGCGTTAGAAGGAAGTTCGGATTTTCCACCGTGTTTCCCATACGGATATTTATTGAACGATCCGATTATTCTAAAAATACTAGTAGCTTGCAACTTTTGCATTTCGTAAATTTTATTGATTCACGTATTTTGTCGAATGTATAATTTTGATCAAAATCTTATCTGTATTTTTATTATTATACTCTGACAGTTACGCACAAAACACACACACACACATACATATTATTTCTCGATTCTTGCAACGATTTGACGGTTCGTTTTCGGCGGTTTTTACGGTAAATCTAAATTACTTAAATATCGTCCGTGATTGAGACTACAGAGGATAGCCACTTGATAGACGATGCCTGCTTACCAAACTCACCTACCTACCTACCTACCTACCTATCTACCTACCTACCTATCTCGCCGAGCCGCAGTCGGCCGTCTCTCGTAGTTATAGTCAACTGGTACGGACCTCTTTGTTGCATTCCGCCACGAATGCTCGCGCACGACGACGCCGGCAGTGTCCAGTTTCATTCACGAGGGGCGCCGTAATTCTTGACGGAGCGCTGGAATTTGTTTCAGAGGTACGTCGCGCGCGCATGTGTGTGTGTGTGTGTGTGTATGTGTGTGTATGTATATAGATATATACACATGTGTGCACGAAGACCAAATTTATAATCCTACACAACGCCGCTAGGAACGGGACGATACACCTACAACCAGGATGAAATCTCCGTTCCCGTCTTCCGGGTTATGTCAAACGGCGCGCGAGAGATCGAGCGTTTGCCGCGCGAGGATATCGTCGTTCGGATTAGATCGCGGATTAGATAGAAAATCCGCGCGCGATAGAAGTTTCGCTCTCGTATCTAAATCGCGCTGATAGAGCGACATCGTAAACATCGATGATTCTGCAAAACTCGTAAATAATCAAATCTCGCGCGTATCACACAGATGCTCTCTCTCTCTCTTTTTTTTAAAAAAAAGTTCGGCCTTTCACAAATTTACATTTTTACGAGATCCTGTTTTTATAATTAAGAGAATTCAATTACAGCTTTCAGTTTTATCTGAATTATCGAGGAATAAATGACTCTCTCGGCGCGGGTATCAATATTAAAAAAAGTAAACCTATAGACTGTTTACTTAATCAGCGTGTTCTTGTGTTAATTTGATATATAAATAAAAATCGGCAAACTTCAGAAGCGGTCGCAAAAATATCTTTAGGAGAGCAACCTTCCCTTAGGCCATCCAAAAATTCTGGTTCCAGTGGTCAAGGAAGATGGTGTCCGAGAGCGCGAGACACGAGACGAGGAAGGAGAAGTGAATTAAAAAAAAAAAAAAAAAAAAAAAGCGCGAAAGGTTGGACAAGAAACGACTGCCCGGAATGGAACGGGGAAAGGAACTCGTTGCGACTTCGCGCTTCGCGAGTGCAACGATCCGCGCGACCGTCCCGAGCGATAAAGGCGTTATATTTCGGGAGCGCGGCAAATTAATATTCATGAAGCGGCGAGCTACGGAGGACATTACAAGCGGGATACGATCGTGCCGGGAGATGACGGACAGGTTACGGTTCGAGTAAATGCAACCGAGAAACCGTTCCGAAAATGATTGCAAATTACAGATTTTCGTGCGAGGCAGATCTTTCGTGTCGGGCGCTTATTCACGTCGTCGCTCTTGCTCGCAACCTTATTCGCGACGATGCTGTACGGTATCTGAGGATCAATGACCTTCTCCGGGAAGAGCGGCCACTTCCGAAAGATATTATCCGAAACGACGTAACATATCGAGAATCACGGACGCATTTACATAATCGTGCTGTCAATCGATTCTGTGTGGTTTTTCTGGTTATTCCGCGTGTTTTTTCTACTTTTGGTATCGAGTTGTTGTTGCTTTTTTAGAAATAAGAGAGAGGCGTCGTTAAAGTAAATCTTCTGTTCTTAAGGTCGGATGTTACACAACAAAGTAGAGTCTATTTACATCAAGTTTTATAGAAACGGGAAAGTGGAGATCTCAAGTTAATTAAGATTCAGGATTACCGGTGAACTAAAGTTTGACGTTCGGCACTTACTAAAGTCTAGTAGTAACCATCTCTATTTGATTTGACTTAACACGACGTTCTCTCAAACATCATTTTAAGATGCAAAGGGAGAAATACACGCGCAAAAGATCTCTCTCGCAGTTAAATGCCAAAATTCGTAAGATAAAAATTTCCCAGTTTGTAGCTTTTCTATTAGAAAATTCAAAGCAAAGTTTAGGGCGTGTAACGTAACTAGAAACCTTTGGATTAATCTATTTGGCATCTTCCTCTCATCTCCTCGGGAATGTATTTCAGTAAATGTTCTAAGATATTTGCTTGCAATTCTGATATGTTATATTTGACTCCTGTAACTAGAAGAACCGCGACTTTTATTTCTTTATCGATTATTATTTTTGTATTTTTAGTTAACGTACATATTTTATACTTTTAGAAAAGAGTATTGTCTATGTAGCAAATGTGATATTCTATCACATTTGCAAAGTTTGAACGAGACACACAGCAATATATTTCTCGCCGATAAAACTGCTATTTTCGAATTTCACGGCTTCGCAAACACTTTATGCACAAGTGTGCGAGGCAAAACTAACTTCTTTTTGACGTACTTCTCCGTGAAACATTTCCGAGAGATTCCGCTTACATTTCGGAGAAACGCGCTCCTCAAAACATTTACATAATCGCTACGTAACTAAAATTCCTGCACGAATCATCCGCGAATGTGTGAGAGTATACTTAGAGCAAAATTATTAATTTTGCTGCAAAAGCCGGATATTCAGTCAAAAGAACATTCTATTTTACGGTAAAATAAAGGCCGGACTTTTTGAAAAAAGCCGCGCGTTAGTAAAACATCTAAAATTTATTTCATGCTTTTATTCATCACGTGCGCAAATTAAAAATTATTATATTTTTTATTGTTTTTGGAAGTTTTAATATTGAAACAATACATTCGCTCAAAAGCTTTATTGTTACATCGTCAAAAAAGAATTGCGAGATGATTGCTTCAAGCTGCTTAGCGAAAAAAAAGCTTTTAGCAGATACAACCCACAAACATATTTTTACGATTGTTTCTGCCGAAATTTGAGTAATTTGCAGCGCTTTAAAAAGTTTTACGGTTCCTTCTTGTTTTTTTTGTTTGTTACTAGCACAACACAGGCGCGCGCTACGCGCACGCTATTGTTATTTTTATTTAACGTGTTGTCAGTGAACACAACCTGTCACCGCGATGACAGATAGTATATACGTCTTATAAACCATATAATACACATATGATATATATATACCGTAATCACGTGACCGAAGTCAGTAACACCGCCGCGGTCGCGCGGCCGAGGTCAGTGACTCCACCAAGGCCGCGCGCCCGCGGTCAGTGACCCCCCCACCAAGGCCGCGCGGCCGAGGTCAGTGCCCCGCCAAGGCCGCGCGGCCGAGGTCAATGACCCCGCCAAGGCCGCGCGGCCGAGGTCAATGACCCCGCCAAGGCCGCGCGGCCGAGGTCAGTGACCCCTCCAAAGTCGCGCGGCGAAGGTCAGTGACATTACTGTAGTATGTATATAATACATATAATACAATATAAAGTATAATATTATAAATATATAATAAATTATATGTATATATATAATATGTATTATTTAATGTTATATATAATATAAATTACAGTCACGTTATTTTCACGTGTTGTTTTTCTACTCTTTCCTGTCACGTGACTTCAGTTACGTTTTTAATTTTCTCTACATATACGACAAATTGTCTCAAAATCGCTTTTCATTATTTACTCTCTCGATCTTACCGATTCGATTCGACTCGATCAACCAACCAACCAATCGGCAACGCGGAAAAGAGGCAACAATAGGTGCGGTATATTCGACTCCAAACGCGCACTTCTCGGTCCAAATGTCTTTTTTAATATAGGATTTTGTCACGAGTCAAAATGAAAAAATGATGGCTATACATTTCCAATGACCTCGTCACAATGTCATTGGACATAATGTCAGCGACGGCTATAAATACGAAATCACGGTTGCATTTTCTTTTATCTCTTTGTTCTCTCTTTTCTTCCCGAAAGTGTTTGCGCGTCTAACGTGGGAATTTTCGAGGACTGTGAATTTTCAAATCAACATCACCCTGGAATTTATTCTGTCAATAAAGTCGGATATCGCTGATCTGTGAAGTGTGGTTTACGACTTTAGCTTGAAAGCTCAGACATCCGGAAAACATGATGCAGCACATTATTTTTGCGTTGCTCAGTGTTAACATCTCACATTGAAAAACGTGTTCCGATCATAATTCACTTTTCTAATTAAGTAACATACATATACACACATCGTAAACATAATGTTTTCTTTACATACTTTATTTTTATTGAAAAAAAAATCTTCCTCGCGTATAATATTGTGCGAAAGAACACGTCGCTGGTTTATATGAAATGGTGCATAAAACAGGAAACGCGCCGTTTGGAAACGACGACGACGACGAGACATCTTTATCGGATGGTGCTTCGGATAACAATCGATACTGTATCATTCTATTCCCACGTCGGCCGGCTGCATCGGAACGATAAATTCGCGTGCGCCTCCGTGACAATGCGGGCGAATCTCGCTGCAATTTTTCGTTATATGCAACGCGTTACGATATTCGAGATGTCGTTTATAACGATGCGCAGCGAGATAGATCCCGAACAAATGGACTTCATATAACTGGTTTATATCTCGAGAGCGAAAGGTTTTCTCCTTGCAAGAACGTAAAGCGCGCTTAAAAGTGCAACATTTCTAGATACCTAGTTGCGAACGCAACTTTATGAAAGCGAAATTCAATTACAAGTACAAAACACAACACCGTTACTCCCATTGTCTCGGAAATGTACGCGCGCGCGTTTCTGTAATGTTAATTTGCAACAGACATACTGCAACAGATATATTTAGTTTTGCTGATAAATTACTACTTATAAGAACACATTTTTAATAAAAAAAAAAAAAAATTGCAGAGAGAATTTCTATAATCAACGTTCCTTATAACAAGATATGTATGTCAGAAGTTGCCAACACAAATTCTTCACGCATAATTTGTTTATTAAACTTATTCCAATAATAAGACGTAATAGACTGCTGAGATAAAACATTAAATATACACGAATCTAATTATCGAGAAAAAAGAGATTTTAGAAATTTTAACCAGATGTATATTTAAATAAGGAGGGAAAAAAGCAGATAAGCCTTTTATCCTACGTTGTATGTGAAAGTGCCTGTGAGACCGGCTTATTTATACGACACGTGTATCGTCACAAGTAATAATATATATATATACAGGGTGTTTCAGAACTATGGGATCAAACTTCTAGGGGTTATTCAGTGCAACAGTAGAAAACATTTGAGTATAGGGACCCATGTCCGGAAAAGTGTCACTACCGCACTACGGCCCTAAGACGCGTTAAAATTTAGAAAG
>NW_018020610.1:35183-118170 GCF_002006095.1 Pseudomyrmex gracilis
TATATATATATATATATATATATGTGCGCTTTAATAAATCGAATCGAAATAGAACACACTTAGGATATCCGTTTCTAACACAATAATAGACAAAATAACATTGATAACAACATTACGAGAGAGAGAGAGAGAGATAGAAAGAGATATTGACGTCAAGACTTAAATAAAATTTCCATCCCGTTAAACGGCAACGCCAGATACGCCGCGCCTTCGTCTTTATCGATTAGATTCTCCGGAACATTGGACGCGAAGGTCGTTTTATTAATCTATCCCGATCGGATAGACTTGAAAAAAAGGTCGACGGATCCGGTCGAACAGTTTAATCGGATAATAACGCGATAATTAAATGCATATCGGCAAACGATGTTCGTCGTTCTGTCTCGCTGGTTCTTCTTCTCGCTAATGACGTGGAGTTCTAAGCTAATTGAGTACTAAAAATCAGTCTTAATAACTAGACGAAATCTTGATTAAGTTATAAGTTTAGATTCTGATGTTTTTTTTTTTTTTTTTATGCGCTCAGAGACTTCTACAAGTTTTGCTCTTCTATGTAGAAAAGTTGCGCTTGAACTTGCGCATTTGGTGGACTACCATTAGATTTTACAATTTAAAAAATTTGATTTCAGCAACGCGCGATGAGTGTAAAAAAAAAAAAAAAAAACGAAATAAAAAACCGACATATTACGGTACACGCGCATATTTAAAACGCGGTTACCGCACGGTTTCATTTCCATATCGTGCCGCGGATTTTCGTGTTTTGCTGCGCTCGGTTTTAGGCATCAGCGAAAGCGGTGACTTATTAGCTTCATCGACCGACATCGTTAAACAGGACGGAGTGTGGTTTAAAAGTGCATATGCACACCACCGGGCAATATTTCACATTTCCATATTATGCATCACGACAGTTTTATATTCTGCCACGGGCGCGTGCAAGCAACGTATCGCCTCTATCTGTATGCTGATCAAACATCATTGCCAATTTTAGTTATGAATTTTGTTGTCACTCGCTGTAGCTACACGCGTTTGCATATACACGGTGTTTCGGAAATTTCCTTAAGATTATTACTTGCGTGTGTTTTGTGTAAAGTTAGGACTCGCAAGATAGACTTATTACTTTGTTTTTTAAAACTTTTTTCTCTTTTGTTTTTAATATAAATACACATCCACAAATTTTAATTTGCTTCATCTTAAAATTACACAAAACATAGAAAAAAAAGTACACAATTGTGAATAAATCGAACGTCAAATTTTCTAAGCTGTAAAACAACACTTTTTCAATATTCGTTTACTGAAGAAATTATTAGCACTTCGCTTTTGATAAGCAAAATGTGTGTGGGACACTGTGTATAATAGAAAACCGGAGATCGACGATACACACAGGTGTGTGCGCACAGGTACGTGGGTGTAGAGAGATCGAGAAAATAGTTCTGACGATCGAAGAACATCGTCTTTCCTGTCTCCGGAAGAAAACTGGATTTGGATTTCGTGTCGGAGATCGTCCGGCCATGCCGAGGTAAACGGAGGTAAAAGCCGGAATCTGATACGTCAAAATCTCTCTCTTTCTCTCTCGACTGTGTTTGTCTTCTGGTTTCTTCTCGTGAGAAAAGCTTTGCACCAAAAATAAACGTCCCAACTGTGCAACTGTTCGTTATGTAGCTTTAAACGAAACCGAACATTTTTAACGAGAGCAAACGACAGACAGTAACGAGTCTGAGGAAAACGATTGAGTTTTCTTTAATAAACCTGATGACGCAGTAACTCGTATTGTAATCACATATCGTCCTAATTGAATAAGAGGTTTTGTGTTTGTTTAAAAAAAAATAAACTTGTGGAATTATTTTACTCACGTAAACATAATTAAATTATTAATTATTTTTTTAAACAAACACAAAATGTTTACGTGAGTAAAAATAAAAATAATAAGCTTAAAAATATTGAAATAAAATTTCACACTATTGACTGCAAAATTTCTGTTAATTAGGTCAAAATCTCTTTCGGAAAAATATCCAGTCACATTACTTGAAACATTTTAACAACGTTTACGCGATGTCGCGTGTTCTCGGTTTACATGTTAGTCAGGTCGTTACTTGTCCAGTAAAACACGAGCGTTTCGAAGGAAGAATACAACCTCGGTTTTGCTTCTCCGCTTGCATGTTAAATCGTCCGTGGTGACGTTTGCGCCGAGTTAATAGATCCGCAGTGCGCAGTACATTTTGGGAAAGCCACTGAAAGGTATCGATATTTCTAACGTTTCAACATGTTAAAGATCGTGTATTTTTTGAGATCTTTGATTGTTTAACAATACGATTCTTGTGGTTGGTCACAGTTAGATCTAATCATTAAAATAACGGTAAATAAAGAGCGGAATCTATTCTAAATTCATAAACGTAAAGCGTATAAACATTTACATTGCTACATTATCGTACATTAATATCGCAATATTTGTCTTGGCTCTGGGCGAATGTTTGGCGAGGATACGCGCTGTGTTTCCAGGCTGGCTTTGCAGAAACGTGCCAGCGCCGAACATTGCCGGCTCGTTAATCTGCGGCTGCGATCTCATTTCTGCTAATTGGCTGATAGGCGCGTCCGATACGGGCGATATGGCGACACACGTGCATGTGGAAAGGAACGAAGAACAGTCTTGTGGAAAGAAAAAGGGCACGATGGGTACTTACACGCGTTACAACGTTCCACGAGGCAAAAAATCGTTCGTATTCGTCCTCGGGATACGTCCACTCAATTCTGATTTTCTTCTTTATCCTCATCCATTTTTTTAATTTCCGATCATAGTCCTTCCCTTCCTCGTCCAATCGATTTTTAATTTTCTGCACCTGATATCTTTTAACCTTTCTAATTTTAATCTTCTTCATTTAAATTTCGTTCTTTCATATCTTTTGTAATTAATATTAATTGATTTTCCACTGTTATATCTTGTGGAAAAGATTTTCTTTCCATGTATTTTACCTTTTTCTATTCCTCTTCGTTTACATTCTTCCGTCTTCTTTGTCTGCGGCCCGTCTGTTCTCGTCGATGTTCTTAAATCCCCAAAGTCTCATCGGCTTACTTCGCGAGAGTCCGCTGAGCCGGAGGGCGAACTCGAGCAACTCACACATCTCGTAGACTACGAGGCGGTCCTTAAAGGATAATAAGGCAGCGCGACGCTAATAGTTTCCGCCACGGAGACCTGCGGGCTGAATCTGAGCGCAGAAGTGGATTTTGACTGTCTAGAGGATTTTGAAGAACGTCGCAAAACGAGACACGAGGGCCAAGTACTCTCTTGTCTAAGTGCGCATTAGCAAAGTACTCAACGGTAGGAAGGTAAAAAATACACTAGATTAGCGTGGAATAGAATTAAGTCTAAGAAAATAAAAAGAGTGAAAAAAACATGGTTACAACAGAAGAAAAAGAAAAAAAGTAGCTGATAACACATTCCAAGTGAAAAAATATTTTGACGTTTGTTTCGCAGGGAAGCAAAACATAGCGAAGTAATAATAAACTTTTTATAAATTCTACACATTTATTTACGCGTTTCGTGAAACCAAAAAAAAAAAAAGACGAGAAATATGGAAAGAGCGAAATGATTTTCCGATATATTTTGTCTCGCTTGAATACGGCGAAGCGAAAGGAAACAAAAGCCGTCAGAGATGCATGCGGCGCGCGATTTCGACGTGAATTTTGCGCGACTTAACGATCGATAGCGAGCGGGCAATGTAATTTTTGCGTATGCAGTTTCCCATTGAAGCGTAGAAAGTCGATGTGAGTGGTAGCGGCGCATTGTTTCTCGAAAACATTTTCGTCAGCCATCAGGAGAATCAAGGTGAATATGTTGTCCGACGCTGTATTACACACAATACGTGCGAAACGATGGCAAACGCGATGATTTACACAGATGTGTTTGGAAATTTTAATCGAAATACCACTGATAACACGCATTGCGCGCGTATTTTATCAAACCGCGAACACGTATAGAATTCAAAAGTGTAAACGAAGAACGAAATAATTGATGAATCTTCTAGTGTGAAGGTACACACCTACACCTCAACACACTCACGCGCACAAAATGTCTATATTTTAAAAACAATCATTGCTTAAATTTATGGCAGATGTTGTATTTGCAAATTACACGCGTGCATTCAAGACTCAGACGGAATGTTTTTTCTCTCTCTCTCTCTCTCTCTCTTTCTCTCTTGCTTTAATCAAACGATAGGAATTTTCATTAATTTTGAGAATTAAGAGATTTCAGCGTGCGATTTCCCCAGCTCGATCTCGATCTGACCGGGAGACGTGCGCGCGTTGCCCTCCGACTTCGCCGCGACATTTCGGTCGACTGTGCGCGTTTCAATTTGCTAATTTCCAAAGCTCCCCGGATCGAGTCGGCTGATCTCCGGAAAATTGGATACGTGATGGGACTCCGTGGGCTCCACGTGGGAGTTTACGAGCGATCCTCGAATCTTTACTGCTCGCTACGGCGAGTTTGTCGTATTCGAGATGTATGTCTTCTTCTTTTTCGAGACGCGCGATGCATATCAAGTCTCTAAACAGCTGACAAAATTTTCGGACTTTCGCCGTGAGAAGCTGCTCTTCATATTTCAGTCCAAGTTTATTACTGATAAGAATTTCTAAAGTGAGAGAGAGAGAGATAGATGCGATTTTTTTCTCTCTAAATCTTTTTATCTCGGTTTTTTTTTTTTTTTTACTTTTTTCGTCTCTTCTCGTCATGAGATTTATTTGCGGCCATATCGAACAGATATCTACGACCGAAATAGTCTTCTGCTTCTTGAGCTCGACGCGTTTTGCATGTGTGTGCGTGTGGATTTAGCGTCGTCCTCGATGTTCCCGGTTAGATGCGAGAAGTGTCAGGAGGGATCTTCGCTCGGGAAAAAGAGACTCTTTCGATTTCAATAGATCACCCTAGATATTCGATAAGCGCGATATCTCGCGCCGGTAGAAAAGTAAACTCTAGCCGCGGAAGTTGGGATTCTGTTACTTATACTGACTAATCGTAAGGTGACCCACATTTCCTTATCTACTTCCGGTTGTCGCCTCAGCCATAATTACACCTCGCGCGACGAGAATTCAATATCGCAGTTATATTTCAGTCTTCGTATTCTTTTATGGTTTTGCATTCTTAATAATCAAATTACATCTTACTGCAGTTTTGGTTTGACGTATATTTGATACTTCTTTTGTCGAATAAACACTCTGGAAAAGTCGTTGAAATTTGCAACATATGTTTTTAAAAATTATCATTTTGACGATCTCTCATGTGTATCTTGTCGAACATTCAGTACATACGCACGCGCACACATGGCGAGAGCGCGGATATCTACGAGTGAAGGAAGCTTTATTTCAGCGGTACGACGCGCGGCCTGCATCTGAATGCTGCTACATCCCTTCTGCCCACGGGCATCCGTATTTCTATAGAAAGACGCTATGAAATACTCCTTTGCATCGTGTGTACTGACTTCATGGATCATCCTCGGTTTCCGTTCGCGCGAGAGAGCTCAAAGTTCGCGCTCCTCCTCGTCGCATTTATCGCGGACTATCTGATGACACCGCGGAGACTTCCGATTTTTTCACAGCAGATTTTGCAAAGATATGATACGTCGTGTTTTATTTTCTATCTTTATGATCTGTATATTTATCTTTGCGGGAAGATATAATTGTTGACTTTTATTTGTTATTGCGCAAAAAGGTTTTGGATATATTCGATGATTTTATAGAAAGCGACGAAACGAAGTAAAAAAAAAAAACGAAGTAAAAAACAACTGTCAAAAATAAAGGGAATTAAGTTGAGATTTTTGCGAACTAATTGAATTTAATTGTAAGTTAAGAAAAATGCAAATATAAGTACTCTCTAAAAGTATTGTGAATAAATAAATAATTAATGTGTGCAAATATATATATATATATGTACACAATAGATATTGAAATTAAGGAGAAAGAATCTATCGAAATTGGAAATCAATTCCCATTTACATCTGACTTCATTAAATTCCATTCGATCGCATGATGAAGAGTCTTTATAGAACCGACGAATAGAGAACGTTGAACTCTGCAAAATATTTTCGATTGATAATACGAGACACATATACAGACACACACAAGAGAAAAAATTTCTCATTATTAAAACTTGGATCGATTTTCTATATAATGAATGACTTTTCGTGAATAATATGTTACGTTAAATTATTTTAAATAAAAAGTTTATATATATAATCCTTATATTATATAAATTAATCTAATTTGAAAATACTTGACGCGTTGCTGTATTTAAAAATTAAAAAAAAACCGATGATATACGTTAATTGTGTCCCTAAAACCTGTAAAATTTAAATTGCAAAAATATTTTTGACACCACGACGTAGCAAAAGTGAATAAAAAAACGCGATCAACTTTTTCCCTTCGATTTTTATTTCGCAACCTCGATGTCAGGTCAGTCCGCGAATAACTTTCTCACACCCCATACACGCCGAGCCGGAACTAATTGCCGTTCAGACGAGTAGCAGCTGGCGTCTGAAAGGAACTGGGTCGTTAGCCGTAGTTTAATGATGGCGAAGGACGAGGGACTGAAGTATCTCGCGCGAAGGACGGACGTCGAACGTCCTTTTATTCATTGGAGGACGATCCCCGAGCGAATCGATAATCCAGCGCGATAGATCCTGTCTGGCGAGCAGGGGGAAAACGAGAGAAAGAGAAGAGGAAGATCGAGCGTTCGTTCGCTCGGGCAAAACCGACGCGGAGAGAGAAGAGAATTCGCCGATCGGTCGATCGTTAAAGTCTCTCCTTCGGAGCCACGACGGGCGATTCGATCGGCCGGCATAATTCGCGATTTCGATTCGTTCTCTTTTTGCCGATATATATATGCCCGCGGTATCGAGACCCGAATAGAGACAGATAGATGGCCAGATAAAACGAGTATATTAATAGCTCTGGGACGCGACTACCCCGAGGACAAACGCTATCGCGATACGAAACGAGTGGCGTGAGCGATATATAGAGCAAGCTATCCAAGATTGTGCGAGGTGTTTAAGTAATTAGTAGTGTGTAAAGCACTCGGTATAAGTGATGGATTCCTCGTCGTGCGCAGAACGGACGAACGGTTTGAAATCCCGAAGATTGCAGATAGCGGAGAAAGCGAACTTCACAACTTATAATGTAATCGGGATATAATTTCACGTTTCGCGTTATTGGATAGAAAAATAGTTTTGCTCTTATTTTTGACCAATACCATCGTATTCATAAAAAGAGGCAAGAATGAAAGAGTGAAAAATGGAGGGAAGCGACGAGTGTGATCCGCCATTGATCGACGTAAAAGCAAAGCGCGTACGTACGTTGTGCGCGCTACGCAGGAGTTTCGTGATTATCATCCTAAGCGGCGCCCGGAGCGTTCGATCGTTCGTTTTTCACGATCACTTTTCCTTTTGTGCCGCTTTTTCTCGTTGTTTTTCGCGGCAAAATTGCGAGATCGAGCCACGTGTGTGCGCGGAGATGATGAATTTGATACGCTCGCTCGCTCGCGCTCGCTCGACCGTAATTGCCGTCTCGAAACAGAACGCTCGAGCGAGAAAGGAGGAGCGCCGGGATAAGAGGCGGATAATCGCTACAGTTGACAAGGGATATCGACGAATGCAACCTCGTCGATTCTTGATCGGCTTTAGCTGTAAACGCTTCTCTCCTGTTTTGTACTTCGAATAAAAAAAAAAAAACTGGCAAGTAGTCAGTAATAAAAAAAAAAAAAATTAAGTTTTACAATTTGTTTCTATGCAAAATAATTAAAAATAATTAATGTACAAGTTTGCACACATAAGTTTGTATAATTTATATTTCGATATTTTTGATAAGGATTTTTTTATTTCTAATATTTTCAAGGTATCAAAGTTCCGCGCAATGCGGAAAGTAAATGGAGAGTGTTTTCTACCGGAAACGCGCGCGTTCTAAAAATCCACCTTTTCTATTTCCCCTTTCTCACGCACAATCATCTCTAATACCATAAATCCACAAACAGTCGTATTTCACTGTATCTTCACTTCGTCGAGAAGCTTCTCCTGCCGGCGCTAAGCCGTCCTGGAATCCGCGAAATCCAATCCCACGAGCTGTTTTCGTGGCCTTGTCACCAACAATTTATGGCTTCTGCGAGCGATCTTCGACAGCTTTACTTGAACTAGAATATTTATATGGCCTCGCGTCGCGCGAACAGCAGAATCGTATATTACGTACGTAAGAGATCGCGCTCGACGATTTATTTAATCTTCCGTAGGATCGATCCGTCCCCTTCGTGTATTCTATCTGATGATAGATCCGACTAATTAGGAATAATAAACGGTATGATTATATCGTCGTTTTCGTTCCGCCTCCGCTCGCTATCTCTTGGTCCCCGCAATTATTGCTCGGAACATTGTTTCGCGACCGCGTTCAGTACAAGTGGCGCGAGATTGTCTTTGTGTCATGCGCGCGAGCATGTGACTCTTGATTTAAACTTTATCTTATTTTCTTGGCCGAATGGAGACGCACATACAAAGCGGGCGCGACGTAATTGTATCTCTCGCAATAACGGTTTTACCAGTGTGTCGAGCCACCTTCTAATTACCGCATTGTGTGTCGTGCAAATATAACGAGCGGAGTACGAGCGCGTATTATAAACAGCGTAAATTGCTTCGCAATGTTGTTCGTCGTCACGAGCGAAGATATATTATACTGTATATAGTCTGTAACCGGGCAAAGGAGGTAAGAAAAAAAACAACGCGTTTTTAATCACAGATGACGTTTTTAATCGCATGGGAAACAGCTCCGAGAGATAATGACTTCTAATTTACTTTTAAAACGGAGCAAAAAGAAAGAGGAAAAATTTCGCAATTGAAATGAACTAAAAATCGCGCAGCACTTAAGATATAATTGCGAGCGCAACGTAACGCGAATGCGGAAAATTATTGCAAGTATTTAAATTATTGTTAAAATATTAATAGAAGATATTTTTTTAATCGTTATAGATTTGAAATGGTTTTTAAAGTGTTTTGTTTTTCTTTACATCTTGCATTTTATTACGCAAGATGATTTTTGTGTTTTCGGAATACGCGAGAGTAAATTCGAAACATCCTGTGTAAATGGGAAGGCGGACTTCGTTCCATTAGCAGTCGAATTCCCTTCTTACAAAACTCGATGCAGTTGTATAACTGCATACATATATCGAAAACGCTCCACTTAACCTCGCAAATAGTTTCAATTTTGCAGAACGCCATTCCATTATGGAAACTACCCGTAAATTCAGGCATAATTGCATTGGCGTTTAATGTTGACTTCTGCTTTGCACTTTCTCGTAAAAGTTGCACGCATTCGAGAATTCATTTCCGTCAGCCGGACTTAGACGCGCGGCGGAGCCTTATTAAAACCGTGGACTCTTATTGTTCTCTCGTGTCGGCGCTTCCCTCATGTTATTTCACGCTCTAGAATTTCCCTATTGTGCCGACGCAGCTATAGTTTACCGCATAGCTAGCCGCATAGCATAACCCGCGGTTCGTTGCGAATGGCCGAACCGCATGTTACGTAAGAGTCCAGCTATAACGAGCCGCATAGGCAAGACTCACCTTGAACCGTATACGCTTCTAAGGGTTTAAGGGTTAAACGCTCCTGCGAGAATACGCGCGCAGCCGATCCGTCTTTGCTATTGAATGTACTTGTCGATGTAATACATCATTTGCTGTGTTTGCGATAACGTTATCACGATCATCTCTCTCTCTCTCAAGGTGAAATAATTGGTTATTTTAATTAACCTTTAATTCGTGCGCGTATAATATACATCCGTGAAATACATTTGCGCAGCATTTATAATATTATTCAAAGATATAATATATATATATATATTTGAGTTTTTAATATAAATTCTGAGAACAAGATATAATAAAATAAGATGAATAATTAGTACAATATGTAAAAATGTCTGAATATTCTAACGACGATATTACGTACTTTTATACAGGCACGTTAAAATTTGACACGGGTATCACAACAGATAAACGTGAGCTTATTTACATTTCGTACAGAAACGCTTATCGCGTATTATGTTCACGTGATGATACCCATATGGGTGCTCTTTTTCATTAGGACATTAATTATCGCGTGACACGGAGAAGATAATTGCGTTCGTTGCACGCGATGTTGTTTCTTGCTAATATACCTTCCCAGAGCACATAAACAATTAATAAGCTTTATACATTCCGCTATATTTTTTTTTCCTACTGCGTTATTTTTAGAAATGTAATTTATAGAACAAAAACACACGCGCAGAAGATAATATTGAGATAATCGAATCGGAGAACCACTTTGATACAAAAACAAAGTGTTCGACTGTATATGCATAAAAAGCGAGAAAGTGAGGCCTTGGCATAAAGCGGTCGGCGGTCGCCCACTCCGAGGAGTCCGAATAATCGTTTTCCATCCGTGGGACGGGAATGCAAACGAAGAAAATCGGCCGGTCGGGTCACGCGACGGCTGCACGTGTCTCGTTGCATTGTCTCGCAAAATTGGGTCGTGTGTCGTCGAGGCGGCGGGCACACGAGGCTAGGTTTCACCTCAATATATACCCGGCGGTTAATAACTTCCTCCCGCGAGGTTCCTCCGAGTACGATCACGCGCGATTCAATCAAATCGCAGTGAAAGCGCACGATTCCGCTTATTAATGCGCACATATATACGCGGCGTCGCGTCGTGCGCGCGCAAAACGCGGAAAGATATATAACGGAGGTGGCATCCCGTTGAAGACAAGAGAGAAAGATTGTTGCCGACAAGTTACGCGCAGAGACTGACTGATTTCTTCGGATTGACGATCTTTTCTAAAGAGTTTACAAAGAGTTTTCTCGAGAAACAATGTTTTTTTTTTTATATCGTTTTATGAAAAAATTAGTTAACGGTTCGCAAACAATATATCGCAACACAAACGACATTGTAATTATCTTAGTTATCAAGATATTCGATGATGAAGCAAATAAACCTTGGGTAGATAATCTCTCGAGTTTTTACCAAAAAGAGAGGTAACTTCACGTATTCCGTAAACAAAGATAAGAGAGTGATAATAGCTTTGTTCCGCTTTGTACGAGCTGGTATTCAAATTTATTATTGTTTGCATTAAACGCTGTGTCGCAGTTCGGTTTCTGACACCTATGCGGTTGAGAATCTTAGGCAAATGAGTGTTATGTTATATAGAGTGACGTTCTCTAGGAAACAATATAACGCATCGTCGAGAATCAACAACCATTTAGCGTTAAAGTTTTCAAGCCCTCGTATCAGTTAGCAAAGCCTTTTGAACTGTTGTACCGCCGTTACGCACCATTTCCAATTTGGTCGAATATGAAAGCACATCGTAATCCGAAAATGCACGTGGGAGAGAGATCGTGTGACGCCGCGTAAAGTAAGAGGAGTCGATCGGATTTTGCAAAGAGCAGCGACGGGAGACGGATTTGCATTACCCCGGCGAAAAGAGCTAGATTTTACCTTCCTCCGCGTTGGAAAAATCACGACTTTCACGCGCGGCAAATTACATATGCGAATGTGCGATAGAACGCTCTGCTCGATATGGATAATGCGAAGATCTCGTTACTGAAACATTTTGAAGAATCTTCTGTGATACATAATCTGTTAAAACTAAAAATCACATCTGAATTATGATCAGACTTTAAAAATTGAAAATATTAAATAATATCACACACAATATGTTTTTTTAATTAAATGTAAGTATATCAAGGGAACATGTCAAGAAAAGTTTTTTACAGCAGATTGTTTATTACGAGAATGAGATACACTTTGTGTATTTATGGAAACTATTGCGATCAAAATGGCGCATTTCAAGCGAGATAAGCGGTCAGTTTCATAGAGTGCTGTATTCGCGAGGCTTAATTAATTTCAAGTTGCGGACAGCTTGGAAACGATTATGGGAGTGCAAACAGTTAACATCAAGTGTGTAAACGTTCTCGGTATTTTTTCGCAACTACAACAGAAACGGAAAATAACGAGGATATTTGCAAAAATTATTGTTTCGAAATTGACTATTATTTTATTTCTTTTTGACAATAAGTCGAGAAAAATAATCTTTTATACCAGTTAATTTGTCTGGAGACTCTCTCTCTCTCGCTTCCTCATCTACAAATTGTTTGCATTAGAGCGGAGAGACCGCGAAGGGAAAACGGAAGAAAATAGTCTCGCTTTTGCACGTATAAATGCAAGAAGCGTCAATTTACTCTCTCCTCGCAATTTCAACGTGGGAGTAGTTTCTCTGATTTACAGAATGATTCAATCGTTCCAACTCTGTTTGTTCCCCCGTCCCCTTGAAACTTTAACAGATCACAATGGTTAACGCGGCATTTTCGTTACAATTCCGACAGCGATTGGTCCGCATGGTTTTGACGTTTCAGTGGTTCAACTATTAATTGCTTCATTAATTGCGTCAGGAACTTCCGCATTGGTGTTACACAGAGATGAAGTTTCCAGGAAATAATTTAACCAGTGCCAGACATATAAAATGACCCACGAGTTGTCCAGACTGGGCCTGTGAGATCCACGCGACTTTAAGTTTGAATATCTTTGCAAAATAAATATTTTATCAATTTTTTTTTTTTTTGAATTTAAAGGTTGAACGATTTTGCGTCGATCAAAAGAAACAGAGTGAAAAAATCTCTAGTAGTTTCGAAGGAACGGTTGAAACATTTTTGCGCGCCATGATCTAATAAATCGCTATAAATGTATATATATTGTAATAAAATTATGAAAAAATCTTCAAGTTTTTACTATATTAGAAGTGCACAAAGTGAAAAAAATTTACTTTTGAAATGTTAACGTCTTGTTCAAACGTGGATCTCTCGGATCGTTTTCGCACTTCAAAATCGAAACTATGCAAAACTCTTAAACGAAGGATGCTGTCAACTATTTCTATTTTTGTCTAAGGCCCTAAAGTTTGTTTTATGACCTTCAAATACCGCGCTAAATTAATACTTAGTAGAGACACTGGTTTAAAACTTTTGGGTGGATCTCGGAAACCCATATCTGGCACTGAAGGGTTAAGTAATAAATCGTTCCCTGTGACGCTTGAATTTATGAAAACGGCAATGTCAAAAGTTGTATTAAATCAATCTCTTACCGGATAACAAAATTCTAATAAATGTTAATTATGGTAGTAGAACATATGTAATTCGAATCGATCAATCGTTGAATATATGTGCGAAGAATTATATGAAAGTTTCATCTATGATATACACAATGAGAAAAAATCGCGCAATCGGTCCGTGAACTCGATGTCCATGAACCTTGTCTTTAAAGAATCGTCTGCATTCTCGAAGGACACTGACTCTTGAAAAACTTGGCGCTTCGATCTCGTCTGTTGCAGCTATGTAAACAGACATCTCGCGTGCCGACAGACATCCGCTCGGAAAGCGGAGAGTGTCAAAAGCGATCTTCCCGGAAAGCAATTTTAGCTTCAGCTTGTTTCTCATTTCGTTGCTAATTTCTTTTTTTTCTTTAGAATACTTTCTGTCGAACGAGACGAAAACTTTGCTACGTACGCAAATCAATTCAACGATTCAATGCGCCATTATGTTAAACAATGTAAATACTTTTTTCAACTAGCATCAGATAAAAGATGATTTCGCTGCATTAAACGGCTGTATGGATTTTCCATTCACGGGGATTACATAAACTATGTGACTACCGATGCGAAACCGAAGCAGTTACGAAATCGCGCAGAATAACCAAATGCTCGCCGAGGGGCGAGCGTGATGATTTACGAACAAGCAGTCTGAAGTAAACCGAAACGCGTGCGGGGGAGTAACCGGAGATGAACGGGAAGTCGTCTCGCGGTGTATACGTGCAATAACGACTGAATCCAAAGAGGAGAGAATAGAGAGATGAGACAAGAGACGCGCGCGAAGGAAGACGACGAGCGGGACGCGCGGGGCGTAGCTCTCGAGAGAGAGGTTCTTTATCGCGCAAGAAGCTGCGAAATGGGAACAAAAAGATGCAGCGCGCGAGACCCTCCTCGCAAGTCGAAACACTCGAGGGCGGAAAGAAAGAGGCTGTCGAGAAAGGAAGAGGCCTCCGCCTAAGATTATTCGTACATTTCTTTATCTTTTCCTGCTGCGCGTCCTCGTCTCGAGTGCCACCTGCGGCAAGGAGTGGGCCCTCGAGGGCTCAGGATCGCGTACCGGTTTGCGACATGCACCTTCGTCTCTTCATTGCGAGGCGACATTGAGAGAAAGAGATTATTATGATTTCAACGGAAAGCTCGTTGATTTTTGACTTCTCGCGCTCTCGATAACTCGGTTTTGGAGGGTGGGCAAAAAAAAAAGAAAAAAAAAGAAACATTGAATAATGTGAAAATTTTTATAAAAATTCGCAAAAATGGGGATGTTAACGTCACACAGCTACGATTTTATACGCAGCAAAGCGTATGAATTCGCCTTGATATCGAAACGCCAGACGTGAGCCCCTCAATGGAACCTGTTTCACTTCATGAATGATTGAACGCTGTCGAGAACTCGATTTGCCATTTATTGTCGATAAGTTCTGCAACGACCGCGATTGCTTTTCCGCGCTGTCTCGAAAAGGGTTAAAATTAGAATGGCGTTTTGTGTTCGCGGAAAGAGCCGATCCGTTTCATATTATCCGATGCAATTTCGCCACGGTCAATAAGAGAGATTTTACCGTGCTCGACTTGTCTCTCGAAACGCGCACGTTATACTATATAGCCTTTCACGTAGTGGAAGCTGCCGCGAATTCCTTGTAGAGTACGAGCGGAATGCGTTTAAACTGCTCGCAAGTGACTTCTTGCCGCTCGAACTCTCATTGCGAGGAAGAATCTCATTCACTCATTCAGGCCGTTCAATCGTTACACGCGCGATGAGTATCTAATTGCGGGAGAGAGTGGGGCTCTGTAATTGTAGTATGAATAAGTCGGTACCAAAGAGAATCTGATAGAGGAAGCGCTGACACGCAAGATTCACAGCACCGTTCTGATTATGAATATGCATCGCATTTAATATTATGAAATTTAATACGTTAATGTATATAACACGAACTGTAATATCAGACTCTGCGGGAGAGAAATGTATTTTCTCTGCATGTAATTGCGATATATAAGATTTGCATTTTAATTGATTGACATTTTAAGTGTTACATTTGTTTTTTTTTTTTTTTTTTTTTTTTTTTTTTTTTTTTTTTTTTACGTTCTTATCGCTGATGTTGTTGAATTTCGCGAGGAAGCGGATTTGAATTCTATTATATAATTAAAAGTATGTTATTGGAAAGAGAAAAAGAGAAAGGGGGATGGAGTTGTGACATGCTCTTTTACTCGAGAACACACATTCTTTTTGCGTGTCGTTCATGAATGGCCTCGATACGGGGATGGAAGGCCGATGGAGGAATACGATACAGAATGTAGGTTGTTTCCGCAGTTTTCATTATCCCTCGCGCGCGCATAACTCGCGACGCCTTCATACATGAATTTATACGAAGCATCAACGGTAAGTTAACGTCAGACCCATTACCCTCCCGGATCCTTTCATGACTCTAATGGAAACACCCATCGGATCCTTCCATCCTTCTCATGGCTTCGATCTCGGAAACGAGAATAACTTATGACACGTTCGCACGCTACTATCTGGTAAGTTCTGAAACTTATCGGTATCAAAAAAGTTCGTGCGCGAGAAGAAATTCGTTGATAACATGGGTATTTAAATATTTTAATTACACTTCAGAGAAATTTGCGCGCAATTTCGCGCTTATCTTTCGCACTTGTTCGCTTCGTTCCGTACATACATATTTATTACTTGGTTTATAATGTATTCGAGATTGCAACCTAGTTGAAACAACTTTGCTTCATTACATTTACTTTATCTGGTTTGATAAGTGATACACAACAGGTTTTACCTCGACCTTAACCTTTTTAATCACGTAATATTTTATTTATCTTAGCAATTATCGTAGCGCTCGCGTTTTACGTCGTCGTCGGGTTTTTTAGTCAAAGCTGTGCAATTGTGCCAATGTCTCTGCTGAAACGAATAGATGAAAGAAAGGGATAAACCGCCGCCGCCGCCGCCGCCGCCGCCGCCAACGCCGTCACGGCGGCCGCGTTTATCGGGTTTTGACGCAAGAAATCGCAAACGCGGTTGCCTATAATCATCTGTAATCGCGGAAGAAAGGGAGACGGGGACACGACGGCTGTGCTAGTACGACCGGTTACACTGTGATTGTCAGGTTCCTAGAAGGTGTAACACGCTTGTCTCTGCGGTCACGTTTTGTGCCATTCCTTTCGCATCGTAAATGACAATTTGCGACGTTTAGGAAACGTTAATACATTGTATGTGTTTTCTCCCGGGTAGAGAGAAAATAGTGTCAAAACATTTTCATCCGTCTCATCGTAATTTTTCGACCTCTACGGAATCGGATCTTACAACACAATCGCGGTGTAAATTGTTTGATCCAGTAATAAACAAATTTTTCAAAAATTTTGAGCACATTTTTATTTCGACAAAAACTAAAAATACTCTGTGCGTTTACATAACGCGCGCGACGCAAATAGAATTTCTAATATCGCACAAAATACAAGAGAGAGATACTTCTTCTCAAAAATTTCATCTCGAACGCCGTCATGTAACACAAAGTACGATTTTTCAAAACTCTCATTTTATCGCCGTACTGTCACGTACGTCGAGATTCTCTTTTAAAACTTATTTTAAACTGCTTCTTAAACTGTCTTCTCGCGGGGAATAAATTTGCATGCATTCACTCTCGTGGCGCGCAATGTAACGCGAAAAAAGGAAGGTGGTCGTGAAAGTTTCGCACAGTCGAGCAGAACGACTTATACGCCGGAGCACGAGTGGCGTTGAAACTAATTGTCTCGCAGCCTCTCGCGCGAATTTCGTTATCCTTCAGCGATACGCTTCCGACATGTTCTTGGAAATCTATTTTTTTTTTTTTTCCTATTAATTGTACTAATTAATAAGATCGTTCCGCGAAATTCCCACACGATCCTCGCATCGGACAAGAGGGCGCGCGCGCGCGCTCGCGCGTGTTTTCTATATATTACTCCCACGCGATGAACACAGTCTTCCTGTTTACAACATTGTCTTTGACGAAAGTCGACGTTACGACGCCGCTGTGAGAAATTGTTTGATCTCGCGCGAGATTGTTTATAAATTTCTTTGATATATTTGTTTCAAGAATATCACCTCGGGGTATTTTTCGCTTTTAAACCACCAAGTTTACACATGTAAACGCGATACTTCCAAGTCTTGTCTCGAACGCGATGTCAACAAGATTCACGCAGATACGTAATCAGCGTTTCTCTTTCCGTTGCGTGTAAGAAGATTCGCCGTCGATAGAAGTTGGCGAGAAAAGACGAACGAGACAACGGGAGGAGTTCGCGACTTAGTCCGACGGGTTTCTCGGACAAACAACGTGATCTTACGGGCATGCAGAAGAGAAGGGAAATGTCCTGCGGGACGAGCGTGTGTCGCGACGAGAGAGAAAGAGATCGTCTGTGTGGAAATACACTCGGGAAAAAAAGGGAAGACCTATTCGACGTGGCGCAGGAACGACGTTTGCACGCTACTCGAACCGTTACGTCAACACGTATTGCTTGACTGAAGCTTTTCGAGCGCGGATCAAGAATGGCGTCTTCGAAATGTTACTTGCCATATTTATTGTGCGATTCTCTCGCGAAAAGATCAGATTCTGAATGAAATCCCATTTTGAAGAGAGCTTTTGTCACAGTTCTGACGTATGTATGTTGCAGCGCTTGACGTGCATCTCGGACGAAAATCTTTTACCGAATGTTAAAAAATAAAGAAGAGACGTTGGTTTAGAAGAGCAATGCGTCAAGAGAGACGTTAAAGAGAATTGAGATGAAAATCGATTTGTCACGCGCTTGCCAAACCAATGTATGCGCGTTGGTTCTTGCGTGTTTATAAAAGCTTGTGAAGAAAAAAAAAATATCTATGCCGATAGATATTTTGTACTTTCACCGACACATTAGCGAATTAGCCGTTCTGCGTTTTAGCTCCGATAATATGTCCCGCCATTCATCGAACCATCATCTGTCATTTACATAAGCGTGACACGCGCGTTCGCTCTCAGGTATAATCAAAAAATACCTCCTTGCATTAACTCCAAATTACCAGCCTTCGTATTTCTTTACATAATAGATCGCATTATACTTTTAAAGCATGTACTTTTACTGCTATAAATAGATGTAATGAAATATTTATATTATTTATATTTATATAGTTTTGTTTTTATTACATTATTTTTTATTATAACTGAATAAAATAAATATAATAAAATCACATATTTTTTTTATTCAATTATAAATGAACGTTTATCAACGATTTATCAAGTGATTCGTGTGTGCGCGTAAAACGCGTTATATTTCTCGATTGGTGTTCGAAGGCAAATCGATTGTCGAAAATCGGCGTCTTTTCAGTAAGGATCTTCGGGTGGAAATCGCGCTCGCGCATGAAGTTGACGCGAAGTATGTTGCGTAATTGGTGCGCGTGCGATATTTCACAAAGCATCAGCCGAGAATTACCAGCGGCATCTCGCGCTCAGCGAGACACGGCGACGCGAGCTCTCTATTTTGAAGCTGCGGGAGATTTTTAGAAATATAGGTCAACAACGTAATCGTGCCCCTTCCATCTCTCGCGTTGGTGTCGTTGCAATGTCCTGGACGACGCGATCGTTTCTCTCTTCCGTTCTTCTTAAATTTACCGCAAGATACCGCGCTAACTTGGGACGCTCGTTACGATTTGAAAGTACGTTCGAGCTACATTTTTTGTTTAAGCTTTTATTTAATTTAAGTGACTCCGAAAGAAAAACCAACACGCTAAATAAAAGACAATTTTTATTGTGACTCACAACCGTACATGTCCCGAGCAAAGCGGTTATCTCAAGTTACCACGTGTTCCGTATAAGTGCACTCGTCGATTGGCAAAGTTAGAAAGGATATTGACTTTGGTTTGCGAGTTAAGTAAAGTTCTAAAGCGTTTTCTCTCCTTTCAACTTTTAGAGAACGGTTGTTGCACGAACATCTGTGTGACGTTCTCTAAAATAACTCTTCTATGAAAATATATATATCATACAGTTTTCGCGCGTAATGTGTTTATATGATATTGCATCTTTTGATTGGTTTGTATGTAAATATAGAAATACGAAGAAATTTATTCTCGATTGTTTGGTTTACTCGCAACTTTGTCAGATTAAATAGAATCCAAATGACATTGATGTATCACATCAGTGTGTATTTACGAATATCGATAATTCGAAATACGTAAAACATATTAATCAGCATCCCATCGTTTTTGCGAACATCACTATCAATATCAATTAATCTCTCGCGTAATAAAACAAACAAAGCAGTCAATTTTCACGTGTGTACATCGAAAATATTAAGGGAGAGGTAAATTTTGGCCGCGGCATCTAGGTTCCCAATTGTTTATCGATGCGTGCTACTCTCACTCTCGTCTCATTTTACGTAAACGCGCGCGTTTCGTCGACGGCGCACACCGTTATCCCCCGCTGGCAACGTGCCGCGCGCTGGACCTGGCGGATCTTAATCTCGTGAAAGAAGGAAGCGACCTAAAAAAAGAACGCGCCGGAAGAAAGTCGTCGTTCTCATCGGGGTTACTTACCTCTGGCAATTTATCGCCGGTCGCGATTCGGCTCGTTCAGCCGTTACGAGATCGCGGGGGGATTTACGTCGACCGATCGTCCGGCTGTTACATTTTTACGGCCCTTCGCGCCGAAAGATTTAGAAGCGACCCGGTCTCGCTCCAGGCCGAAAACTTCGGGATCGTTCGCGAGGAAATCGTTCGAATTGGATCGGGTTGCAAACATTCGTGGGAATAAGCGAAAACAATCGGAATTGCCGCGATTCCTCGTTTTACACGCGACACATGTTCTGTCAAAATCAGGAATATCGCGAACTTGTTGCTTTCGCAAGCTCAGATTTTTTTGTTCGAACTTTTAGAATTTTCTTCGATAGATGAGAGCAAAAAGTGGGATATATACGTGGACGACATTTTGAAGATTAGCGAGGTCAAAATAAATCTTGAAAAACGGTTTATTGAAATTCTTTGAATTTTTTATCACGCGATCTGATTCTCGCGCGATCTGATTCTCGCGATTAATTAGATATCGTCAAGTCATCACGAATATTACTCGCACGTTACGTCGACTTTCTAGTTCGGGTATTTTAAGCCGAGAGGCGGCTTATATTTGGTGAGAACCACCTGATTCTAAAGCAAGCGATTATCATCACGCGCGTATGAGAACAGCGCGTATGTGGACCAACTGATCCGCAGATAAATTTAGCAGATTAGCCGCATTAGCCCGGATTGTTGACCCGTAAGAATTCTCTACGCGCGCTGAACTCGTTCTCAAAAAGCTTCCGAGATTTCTCAATGAGAGAAACTCGTTCGTTTTGATTAACGATCAATTTTGTACTTCGAGAATTGACCGAGTAATTTAAAAGATAGTTTGCGAGATATATAAAAAAGTTTATGTAGTTCATAAATCTACAAAAAGATGTGTGAAATTTTTTGTATTTTTATGACCGTTTAGAGTAATTATTAGCGGCTCGACTGAGAATTAAATTACATTTCTGACTGGTCGCTTCTTTCTTTTATGAGGAATGTAAAGAACCGTACGAACGCCCTTTGACTTACGATTTATTATAATTCTCTCACGCGCGCCACGCAAGAATCACGGGTTTGCCACGGACTTTTAAGTGGACAGCAGTTTATGTGAAAACCGGCTAACGACCGCCATCGGCGCGGCAATAATTTTCGCGGCGCGATTATACCGCCTCGGTCGCGCGCACGCACAACAGTTTTTCAACGCACCTAACTGTTGTGCGCTACCTGTGTTGCAGCTCGACGACACGGCGCTCCAGCTGTACAAGGGCGGCGATTATGGCGCTTACCTGGACCTCGAGGCTTCCATCAACGAGCAGCAGGAAGAGTTCGAGGGCTTCCACGAAGGTGAGAGGTGAGTGTCGCACGTATATACATCGCCGATAATTACTAGTATATTTCGAAACGTAAACGCTGACAAATAAATCGCGCGCTTCGAAAACCAAATTTCAAGTTCCAGTACTCGCAACATTCCCGATATTTTATTGCAAATTTTTTCACGTCATCTCAGAATTACGACACGCAGATATTTTAGATCTTTTTAGACTTAGCGGATGTAATTTCGCTCGCTTTACTTCAATCGCGCGTAATGACAGGCACCATTACGCACGCTTAATTACACTTCGGGATAGTTGTTTTCTTGCGCGCCACCTGAGAAGGTGGCGGGATCCTGTGTCTTTATGAGACTCTCGCAGTCAGTAGACTCTCGAGATCACGCGGTGCGTAGAACGGAGAGATAATGAAAGAGACTTAGGTGAGAAGAGGACGGAGTGTGCGAGTTTTTTTAGGTACGTGTCGCGAAGAACCGAGACTGTAGTCCTGAAAAGAGAAAGGTCAATGATATATTAAATAGCCTTTCTTTCTCTCTCTCTCTCTCTCTCTCATCGCGAGGACCCATCTCGAAGTAATGTGACGGATATATCGGAGGTCGCGCAAAATGTCTTGGACGGAATCGAGCAATTAATCCGCCCTGTTGTTGGTTTGTAATCTTCCAGAAGAGTGAAAATAATTTCCAAACACACATGCATCTTGCATTCGCTATCTCGCTTTATTTTCAACTCGCTAAAATGTTTATATATTCGCGTTCTAAGACGTTCCGTGTGTACGGTAGCGAGAGATATATTCTATTCGGGGTGAAATATGCGAGAAACCAGGTTGGTTTCCGTCGTTGGAAATGCACAACAGCAGCGGCCTGCGGCACAGTATATTTGCGGTCTGCGTATCGAATTCGCGTTAACACCGTGAAGGCTAACCGTGCTCATTGAGTATTAACGCAGGTAAATTCTCCGGGGAAAGGCGGACGTCGTTAAAAATTTAATTCTCCCCTCTCTCTCTCTCTTCCGTTTGAGAACTCCCGAGATCCGTAATCTCTTTTCGTTCGGTGACTTTTCATTCTCTCCTCTCCTCTTTCCTTGTGACCCTACGCGATTGCTCACCCACGACGTCATGCGTGCGACGTGCGAAACAATGGTAACGAGAAACGCGGAAGCACGTAATATTTTTATTCCTTATCATCTTTTTCTTCCAAGCGGTGAGATTTCTCTGATTAAATTGTTTGTTTATCGAACTCTAATCGCGCAGGAAAACAGAGAGGATAAACACTATTGGGAAGAACATTGTATACGCGTGTGAACACTGTGAAAATTACATAATTACATACAATATTCTTTGTTGTTGTTGATTTTTTTTTACATTATTAGAAGGAATTATGAAGACGCCCAGATCCGTCTTCGTTCGTCGAATATTTAAACAAAAAAGTGAAGAGACGCGAGATCGAATTTCGTCAACGCATATAACGCAACTTGGTCGTCGCAACTTTAATTTTTTGCAGCAATTGATCAAGACCGAAATGGGTATCGTACACACGCGCGTTGGAAACAAGATCGCTTCCAGTCCATTAATCGGAACCACATCAACGCGCACTCGGTGTACACCGCCTTCGATCGGATTGCATTTCGCCGGTCGCGTCGCGCGTTCAAAGGCACGTTCGCGCGAAATGTCGAGTAAACGCGGGTAGACCAAACGTGGGGGAAATATGGGGAGGGGAACAGGAGGATTGTGGAATTGGTCGGACACACGATTTCGACGGCAGCGAGAACGATCCGAAAGGGGGAGTTGAATAAATGTTTGCTCGTGGAGATATACGTTCCAATATTTGAAACCCCGGAATTTCCGCGAACCGCAAAATGACATCATACGTTTACCGCGTGTTCTCACTCTCTTCCTCCCGTCCCTTTTCCTCTTCCTCTTTCTCACCGTCTGCTTTGTAATCCGCATATTCGATGTGTTTTCTCTTGGCACAACCCAAGTTCCGAGATATATGTTTTATTTATTTACGCGGTAATACGGTGAAAAATTCACTGCTTTGACACCGCCGAATTTGCTGATGATGATCGTGCGAGCGCTGCCGATCTCTCGCGTATATAGGTACAGCGTGAAATTACAGTACACCGGTGGTCAGCTGCGGTTCCCATAGCAAACCGTCTGTCATTTCGATGACACGCGACGACAAGCAAACTTCGTTGCCACCCACGACGGCTGATTTTGATCACGAAATATAGCCGCGTGAGAATCGCTTCCGCGCGTCCAGTGTCGTTTTACTCGCGCGCACGATTAAAAACGCGATACAAAACCTCAGGTGATGAAACACAAGTAGTTAAACGCTACACGACGATTTCCATAAACTCGCGTTGGATCAAGTGTCCCTCTAATCGCGCCGATAAATAATAACACGGTTGAAAGAATTTATCGAGCGGAGAAAAAAAGAAAGAAAAGAAAGAGAGAGAGAGAGAGAGAGAGAGACGCACAACGCTTCGGATTTATGTAACTCGTAGATAGAGAAAAAGACACGGGAGGAAGGTAGCACACAGCTTTCGCGTGGGTAACAAATCGTTTATCTTTGCGGTAATGCCTGGCAACTGGCCGCCCACGCGTACGAGATACCGGCCGCATGCGTATTCGCGATATTTCTCACGCAGCAGAAACGCTGTTGCGCCTCGCGCGTTTGCAAAATTAATTTGCGTATAGTTGCATCCTAGGCGGTCAACCGCGTCTTGCACGTAAAAGAGGCGGAGAGCTTGGCGCGGTAACAAATTGAAAAGACCTCCGGAAGAACGTTGCAAGCGTTCTTTTTTAACAATGCGGTAGATATCGATAAAACGTTACGGCTTGATAAAAAAATTCACTGAAACTTTCAATAAATGCTAAATGTTTTTGCGTTTATTGCGACTAATCGGAGTAATTAAATTTTCAGATATGTGTTCAGATACGTGTAATAATATACATATATTTTACATTACAAAAACAATTTCTTAAAAAAACATTTCTTGAAATTCTTTTTGTTCCTCAATTTCCGCTGGGAATATTGAAAGAGTTGTGTGTTTACTTGCCTATTGACAGATTGTTACGCGGAAAACATTCATCATTCCGCCAAAGAAGACATCATCTTGCTTCAACGTCTATTTTTATTCTCGCGTCGATAAAATGAAACCGTTTGCGGGACGAGATAAAAATCCTGCTTGTTTTCATTCGTGCTTATCCCTGTGGAAAATGAAGGTTATCTACAGGCCGGGTTTTTCCCGAGAAATTAATCAGCCAGCGGAGAAAGTAGAGACGGTGTACTACCGGAACGCGTCGAAACTTATCTCTATTCCGTGCGCGGCGTACTTAACTGAAAGGAGGTCCCGTCGGACTTTACCTAATAAACTTCGTGTCATCGCGTTTCCCTCACGCGCCCTATCATCCCTGCGCTCTCTCTCTCTCTCTCTTTCTCTTTCTCTCTCTCTCTCTCTCTCTCTGTTTTTCTCGCTTTCTCTGTTCCTCGTGTATAACCTGTTTGAATGCGCGTAGGTATCGGTATACACACCGGGCGTATATAATTATAATGGAAGGAGTACATATACATGTATCCACGAATATACCAAGGTGGAAGGAGATGTGTTGTGAGAAGTGCTCGGATGGAAAAGCCAGAGAGTGGGTAACAGAGAGAGGATGTAGTGAATACTCTCCCAAGGGTTCAATAACCAGGCACAATAAGTCACTAAACGCTCGGCATAGACGTCGCGATGAGTAATCAGCTTCCTACGTATCGGACCGCGGCGATCATTAAAGGTTGTATGCACACACGCATTAGTCGCAATGCATTCGCAATGCACGCACAAATCTTTTTCTGACTACATCGACTGCCGTCTAACAGCTTCGAATACGTGCCACGGTGTGTATTGCTGGAAATTTTTTACAGAAGTATTAAAGATAATTTTTTTTTTCTAATATAAAAATCAATAATTTGAAGATTAGGATTAAGAAAGAATACAAAGCTTTTTTTCGTTTTGTCTCACGTATATCGTTTTCTGTTTAATGGGAAAGAAAATTTCGTCGAAAACTATTACATATGCGGGACCATATGCGACGAGTCGCGTTATCTGCCTAAGATAGCAGATATTTGCGTGACAACAATGATTATAGCTAGCTGAAATTCTCCAATTCGCCCGGTCTGCAGTACAAATTACGCTAATAAATCGCCTCATTAGTGTCGTCGCAAGCTAACGTGCGTCCAGCGAGCGGTGACATTAATATTACCGATAGCGAAACTGTCGGAGAAATGTAAATTACACTCTTCGAACAGAGATGTGCAAATTGATATTAAGCATTTAAATTGATTGCATTTATTATCGATGACATCTGCTGAATTCAAAATCTTCTTTTCGAGTTATTAAAATGTTCGTTATTGTACCAGATATAATATTGAAATGACTTGCTCACACAGAAATTCACCGCGGTTCATTTTGTTTTTTGTTTTTTTTTGTTTTTTTCAAATATTTGCTTTCCTTGAAGCTAAATGGTAAATCGCTGATTAAGTTAATGAGCTTGTGTCACCCGCGCATTTCGAAAACCGATGACTCACGGTATTTGATCCGCGTTTAAGAATAGAATTTACGCGTTGCACACGCGATCGTCTATTAAAACATCGTTACGTGCAAGATGGTCGGAAAAAAATCAAATAATATATAAATCTTTTATCTTTACGATAAATATTAAAACAGAAAAAAATAATTAAACAATATTTTTTCTAAAATTTTTCAACTTCTTATATTGCAATTTATACAAAATGATAAAATTCTAACGTTATTGGTTTTGTTTCTTTAACGTGAACTGGATTTCATATTATTCTCGTAAACAATAGTCGCAATTCTTGCCAAAATTCGCCAGTTGCACTCGCGAAAGTAACGTCTTTCAACGAGAGAGGGATTCGCGATACATTATCCGTTCCAAAAAGCAAAGGTTCACAAACAGTTGGCGACTCCGCTCGGAATAAATCGTATAACTAGGTTTTCAGATCTATTCCCAGGATATTCGGCTGGGCGTACCTCTCGCGGTCGGCCGTTTTCGCGTTTTATAAATATCTCTCTTTGCATAAGCCGGCGGGGTGTTATATAGGTGGGGACCAAACACGACAATGAGTCAACTCGCACATTATTATAAATACATGTAATTTCTACGTTGCAATTTGTGAAAATATAAAATACAGTAGAGTTATGTCATAATAAAACTGCCACATGGAATACAAAATTATGTTTTGATTTTATATATTATTACAACGTGCAACTAGTAAACAACACACTCTTCTGTGTTAAAAAAAATTTTTGATGATTTTATTAAAAACAAAAAAAAAGAAATTAAAGATACATAATATTCTAATACATTATATATATTTTTTAAAAGAAAGAAACTATTTATAGTACGTATCTTTTTTACATATATAGCTTTCAAACTTTTTTCTTGACCCATTGTGCCCGTAAACCGACGTTTACGTCTGCGTAAATCTCACGGCGCGGCGATTTCGTAACGCGGAATCGTTGGCGCGTTCGCCGGAAGAAAGGCGATGGATTTATGGGAGAAATCCGTTCCAGGTCAGGGTTTCAAGCAGTTGCGCGCGCGATCTTCCGACATATGCCGCATAAGAATGCTGTTAAATGTTACGTAATCCAACGCGCCGCGACCGGGGCTCGACCGTGAACGTTTAATTGACGTTCCGGGGAACACGTTGCCCGGGGTGTCTAACTCAATTATCTGGTCCGCGGCGGTGTTACGCAACGCCGCACACATGCGTTTTACGAGTCGACGAGTGTCGCGGTCGATTTCCTTAAATTCGCAAACCCGCGTGTCCATTACATAAAGTGCTTGGGTTTCGTTCAGAAGAACATTCGCGTGTTGAACGCACCACCGCCTGCGGTACCGACGTTTCCTGTTCGCCTCAGATTTATCGTACTTCGACTGAACTGGACTTTGACAAATGAAAATAGCGTTTAGTGTGTATGTAAGTACACACATATATGTGTGTACGTATTGGAAGATTCTTGTAACAAGTGTACAGCTAATTGATACATTGCGAATCAGACCTTTAATTTATCTCAACAACAGATGACGCTTAAAATATTGTTTGCGCTGCAAAATCAGTAAAACGCGTTATTAATTGGTTTGTCTCGTTTCACGATTTTAATGAAAATCGTGAATGTAATAATTGCACAATCCCGCGGGATGTTGTCGGGATCGATTGCCGCGACTTTATTATCGTGAAATTTACGATGGTAAAAACTTCTACGTGTTTGAAAAACTTTTCCAGTATAAGACATGTTTGGAGGAAATTTGTTCTTATGTGGCCGATCTGTTTGCGGTTCGGTTAGGAAACATCGTGTGATAACCGAAAAAGTTCTGTGTGTCTGAGATCGGAAAATATTTCCTCGATTAAGCAACGCGCCCTGGTCGTCCCCGGAGTTTCGTACGATCGCAGATGGATATAAAAAGGACGAAAGTGGGATGATCAAAGACTCTCTAGCACGTAAGCCCGCAACGGGGTGAGCTTTAGGCGATCTTTCGAAACACACTCCGAGTGTGAGTGTGCGTGCTCCTTTTACTGCCAGGTGGAACTAACTCCTGCCTGGGCTCTGCCACATAAACTCCGAGCTGTCCGGTCGTCTGGCGAGTCGTAACTTATGATCGTATCCGCGTGTTGGACTATCCGTTTTAAGATTCTTGTTAACGTGAGCGTATCTCACGTAATGACAATGGTTCTAAATTTTCTGACGCAAGTAAAGCAATAAATGTGCGTATGTTCTTTTTATAGAAAATGTTTATATTTGAGCAAAAAACAATATACTTTTATAGAAAAAATAAGAAAACTGAAGAAAAAAGATTTTAGAATTATGAAATGTGTGAAACACTGAGAAGAAAGTTTTATGTCTCGTAGAGAAAACGCGCGTGCGTGAAACATACATACATACATACGTCTTGTGTACTTACAAAAACTTTTATGAGACACGTATCCGCGTATCTGATAATCGTATTCGCCATATTCGCGCTTTTCATCCAAGTTGTAAAGAGACACGTGCGTGAAGCCGGGATAAAGACGGGAAACCCATAACAAGCTTAATCGCTTGTGAACCCAAAGACTCGAAGCTCGAGAATTGGACGTTAGCTTCGTGATCAGTTCTCGCGCCATATAAGCTGGAGAGCTTTTGGATTTAGGTACACTGCTGGAAACAAATGGTCTTCGGGATCAATGGCTCGCTGCATCGGCCGGTAATTACGAGCTGTTACCACGCAAGGGGCGGAAGGGCGGGCGTACCCCGTGGATCAGGCGTTGCCTCGTTACACAATTAAATTTACGATCGAGTCGAACGCGATCGGACGTTGCCGGTAGCACGAGGGCGTATATAAATTGCAGAGCGCCGCTTTGAGTTATATCCGATTGCTGATGGCCGATTAAGGTCGACGACAGGAACTCGTATATTTTACGTAAGAAACCTGCACGTACATCGATGGTAGATATCGAGTAATTGCACTTGCATCTTTAGAAAAAAAAAAACAACGGTCTGAGAAGTTCTGATTTCTTAAAAAAAAGTCTGATCTAATTTATATCAAATTAATTTATATCAAGTGTTTAAATAAAGTAGCGAATATTTGCTGCACAAACGAGAATTGAATGAGGAAAGCTATTCATAATGCCGCGAAAAAAAACACGTACGCAATCTGACACGAAAGAAATGTCACCAGAAAAAAAGAAACAAAAGAGTGGCGGAGCGCACCGAGACTAACTACTCCGCGTGGTTAACTCAAATAAGGAAACTGTCTCACCGCAAACCGTAAGAAGTTCTGAAACTTTTCCAGGATTTCCTGGAAGGGAATCCTGCAGAACTCGATATACACAGCGCTGCGCGGCGTTCTACGGAGACGTATCTGGTCGCGAGCAAAAGCGGCAGAAAGAAAAGTGCGACTTGCGCTCCATTCGCAATATTCTGTTCTGAAACTTTGCCGCATCGTGTGTCGCGCACAATTTCGCCGGTTCTTCTTTTCGATAACTCCGAGCTCATTTTTCTAAAGTCGACCCAGCGCGATTTATTTTGTTTCGCGAATTTTATTCTCGAAATTATGAAATGTGTTACTCACACGTCGAGAGACATTTATTCGACACGAAAGATATTGAATAAGTAGTTCAATAGAAAAAAATAAAGTAAAACACGGTTTACGTGGCTTTTACGTTTTCTTTGAAAGTAGATTTCTCGCTTACAAGGTGCGAGATATCGCCGCGCGATCGGGACTCATCTCATTTTCATCCTCTTCTTTTTTCTCGCTTATCGACGTCATAAAGAGAGACGAAACCTGAAGAAGCGGAACTGCGTGAGAGAGACTCCGAAATTTTACGCAGATATTGAAATTTTAATTAAAAAAAAAAACAACACAAACCCTAATAAAGATTTTCTTCAGAACTTACTCTAAATTTCCAACTAAGGAACTAAGCTTTTGGTGTGTGTAAATTTCTCTCCTTTTACTTTTATTACAGAAAATTTCTTCTATTAAAGCTATTAACGCGCTTGCTAATGTATAGCACAGTGTATCTTCTCACGAGCAGTTTTCCAGTTCCATTAAAAGACCCATCTGCTTCTTCTATTTATTCTCTTCTTATTCCCGAACGTGAGAGAATTACAAGAAGCTATACGGGATAACTGTATTTCCGTCTTCACGCTTCTCCAAGCATTAACTAATTCCGCAGCAGTTGAGAGGGTGCATTTTGCCTTCAGATAGAATGCGAACGATAAGTACGCAGATGCGTCGCGAGATGTTTGAGCGCGCGCTGTCACGAAGCGCGCGCGGACTCGTCTGTATATATGACTCTTGTATATATTCTGCATTAAGACACTGTAAGTTATTCAACGACGAATAACTTCGACTTGCTCGATAGCGCGTATATTATCGAGTTTCTCATTAGTTTGAGAAGAAGCTATTGGTTTTCTTCATTAATATCGCATTGTGACAGCTTAATGATAATAACGACGCGTTATCATTAATCGTTGTTCATTGCGTGACCTTTGTAATCTAACAAAGTTTATGCATATTCATAATATGTCAGTGAACAAAAAAAAGTTTAGAAAGCTCTATCGCATCGCGTGTCTGAGATCCCGAGAGCGAGATTACAGTGTATTATTAAGTTTTTTAGTCAGAAATTTATCCAATAGCAAACTCGGAAAGAAAAAATTCTTATCCGAGTTCATGTTTTTTTAAATTAAACTTTCAATATCTGCATATAATTTCTAAATCTCTCTCTTTCTCTCTCTCTCACATACACACACACACACATACGCGCAGTGTACAAGAGTACCGCTTCTTCAGTTTTCATCTCTCTTTATATATACGTCAAGGGGAACGAGAAGCGAAAAAGAAGAAGGTGGAAATTGAGGTGAGCTCTCCGATCGCGGCGATATCTCGCACCTTGTAAACGGGGAATCTACTTTTATCTTTTCGATCGCGGTGAAGTACCTTCCATTTCGATCTCGATCTTGTTTCCCCCGCTGGAAGACTAGGAAACACGACTGCTGCCGCCGCGTGAAATGCATCCGCTTGAGATTGGTATCCTTACGTGCATCCTGAGTCGTGTGCGACTTGCGCGTTCGTTTGCATTTCCATCGACCATCTCTCTTGACGCATCGCTGATAAGTTGCGATAGTCTCTATTACATGACGTCGGGGGAATTCTCGTGGCGCGATGTGGTGAAATTATGAGTCTAATCTCGATCGCTTTAAAACGGTCTCTCGGTGTTTGTTTATTATTGTGTCAAATATATACATATATTCATATATAAATTACAAATTGCTAAACGCGTGTGAGGCATCGAAAGAAGAAAATGATAACGGAATATTTTGAATGTATAATTTACGGAAAATTTATCATAAAAATATATGGAAATTAATTTGTATATTAACAAGCGCACAATATGTAATTTTGGTTGGTAAACAATTATAATATTATGTACGTTTTTTGCCATTATTTACTAATCCAACAGAAAATGATGACTTTTTCGTGTACAAAAGAATAGATACGAAATAAAGAGAGACCGTAGCGAGCGGTCCATAGTCCTTGGTATGTTTACAGCTTTAATCCCCCGAGATTTGCGTAAAGCTAAAGAATTACGGCGTGGAAACCGAGCAGATAAGAGCAGGATCTTATAGGAGAATAAAAAAATTTGCCGTTTTTCTATATATACAATCTTGTTGCCGACCAAATTTTGTTCGCGCATTGAAATCAACTTTTCTCGGTTGTTCCCGGATATTAAAATTGGCATCACAATTTTCAAACCTTGCAAATTCTAATTCCTATTTGCATTCGTGATACTTCAGCAATTTCTGATAAACTTTCTTAATACATCCGTCAATTTACTTAGAGAAACTGAAACCACGTCGTAAAGTAAAATTCTGAAGTTCTAACTTGTGTGGAGTACCTTACTTACGGAAAACCTCAACTTCCATTATGGTATCTTATACCGTTCTCAAAAAGTTCAACAATTTTTTGTAAGTTTTTTTTCCACACAGTTCTGACTTTTTGAAAAGTTTTGCTTTTTGCAAAAGATGAAGATATTCTCGTTTATATAATACGTTTACGCCCTTAATATGTATGCACGTATTCAGATAACATAATTATAGTTGGCTCAGAAACTTGATGTTGTGAAGCCTTTTGCAGTCTCGGTCTCGCTCGCTACTGGTTTTCTCAGTAATTGCATTCTGGTGTGTTGCTTGTTTCAATTTATATCGTTTTTCTTACTTAGTTTCTGACACTTCTCTCGCCTCTTTTCCGTTCACTAACTCTCAAAGGGAGCAAAGTCTACGGTAAAGCGGATTTTATTAATTGGATAGTTGTGAAATGGAGAGCTGAAACGTGAAATTGATAGCTTGAGAAGTTACGTCGTCCTTTATGCCCTTCGGTCAAAGAAGATACTTTGCGATATTAAAGCAAATAAAATATTTACGAAACGTCGATTTGTAATCTTCTGCTTTTTATACGTTCTTCGTAAATCTCTCTTTAATTTTATATATGTAAAGCGCGCGCGCACACACACACACAAACATAAGGAATTTTCTCCGTTATGGAAATTAAAACGTTACATTTAATAATTGATGATGCGATATTACCTGTTGCAAAAATGCAACGCGCATATTTCATCCGTCAGATTTACATTTCAAATTTTTTTTTGTTTTTTCACCGAGAAAATGTGTTTCTGTTAATTGCTGTTTTCCGTGTTGTTTTAAAAAATGCAGTTGTACAAAAGTATGTTAATACTTTTATTAAGATTTAATAAATTGATTTTAAATACAATAACAGAAAAATATATTGTACAGAGTAAGTAGTACAGAGCTATAAACGGAATGAATTTATTGCCCACTTCAGTTAATTGGTGTTTCTGTTAATCTGTTAGAGTATTTGGAAAGGTCAATGCTATAATTTAATTATATGATCGAAAATGTGCAAATCCTGGCTTAATCCTTACAGCTTGCGAGGATTATTGTTTGACCTCAATTGGTTGTCCGATTTCTACTATAGAATATGCCATGGAATTAGCTCCCCAAGAGTAATAGAGATAATTTGTAACAGCCGCTTATACATAATTCCTATTTAATCTTTATCAAAGTATTTATCATTGCAAATTAATTATTTTTGCGAAATTAAATCGCAATATAAAACAAATTAAATAAATAAATTATTGCTTCATATATTTAATAAGGATGACACACGTGTAATAATGTTATATATCGGTTTTCCTTAATTGTATAAATTTTTTAATTGTATATATATCAAATATTGTATAGATTTGTTAATTGTATGTGTTTTTAATTGTATTGATTTTTTAATTGTATTTGTAATATTTTAAATATTGAAATTTTTTCACTCTATGATTAAATATACACCAGAGGGAAATAAAACAATTTCGAAATAACATACCGAAATAAATTGCAAGAAAAAAGTCGTGCAACGCGAACATATACGCGTCGCTAAAGAGGAAAAAAAGAATATCGCGACGCGTAACGTCATAACATAAAGCAATTAGTGAGCGTAGCTCTGTGCATATGCAAAAACACTCTCATTAAATTTCGGTGCCTCTGATCTCGACGTCGTCGGCCGCTATTTTTCGACAACGGCGCGATTATAGCCATCGCCTCGTTAAATTTATTATGATGAAGCTTTCACGCGCGCTATTATCTCGAAAACGCGCGACTCGCGCCTTTAATTCTTCCGGTTACGTGCAATACGCGTTCGTCGAGAATTTTAATTAAATGTGTCACACGTACGTGAGATCGCGCGCGACTGATCTTGCAGTTGCGAGTTTTCAGGCAAAAAAAAAAACAGAATGTTCGTTTCATTCGTTTTTATTTCACGCGTTCCGTTACTGCTTTTCTTCTGTCCTTCCGCTGTATTTCTATAAGCGGGAAAATACAACAACAGTTTTATTTCTTTGAGATATTTAACACAAAACAAAAATGTTTTTTTTCTTCCGGAAGAATTGAAAAAAAAAAAAAAAAGATTTTTTTCTGACTAAAAACAATCTCATTGCTATCTCGATTTCTTCATTTTCAAATCTGGGACCTTTTCGCTCGAATGGTATGCACGCGAACGGCGAATTGAACGGCGGTTTCTCATGAGAGAACGAGAAAAGTTGGCGGCAACCGACGTGAAACGAAGGGAAGCGATCGTGCCGGAAGCGGGCGAACAAACCGGACACTCGCCGATCGATATCAGAGATCTCGGAGATAATTGGTAATTAAGCCCGCTAAGGGACTACGTGCCTCTCTTCGAACAGATCGTTAGGATGACCTGTGGAGGAATTCTCGGAAACACAGACAACCAGCGACACGTCTTCATTAGCCTTTCATGAACGCCACTCGTATCATTCGTTCTCTACCGCCCTCGCTTCTTCTGTTTCTCGTTCTCTTTCTCACGTGTGTCTTCCACGTGCTCTCGCTCGACTCCACGTGCGGTCCGCCAAACGTGTGCGTTTGTGTGTGTTACGTGTGTGCGCATCGGCTACATGATCCACGTAGAGCGCTCCAGTCACCGAAGGGATCGGTTTTGAGAAGCATATGCAATAGTAGCCAGACGTATGATGGTAATATGAGAGTCTTGTCAGATTATATTCGAACTGGGAAAATTTGTTAGGTAAATTTGCAATTTTAAAGACGAGAGAGATTTTATGAAGATTGTAATCCGTCGAGATTACAATATTATTAACCGCAATTATACGTCAAGCGTTAATGCGGCGTTGGCGATTTAGATATCTCTTTGACGTTTAGTTTATTAATCATCGTGCAATGTTGATTATATCGGCGTCTTGAAATTGCGATGGGATCGCCGTGTTGCGCGCATACTCAAGTACCCGTCACATCTAGTCAGCTCCGAGGTGCAGCTGTATCAATATACGCGTCCCTTTGTTGTGTTCGGTTTCATTGACTTGCGTTTCACGCACGGTAGACTCTCCACAACGGTGCAGCTTTCTACATAATTACCTATCTGCAATCGCGTGTCTTGATACGTCAGTTCGTCGTCCCTGGACTCACGTCGGTCGTTCCTGTGCGCGCGTTCACACGCGCCAACGCTCCCGACACTGAGCGTCGATCAAACACAGTGACACGCTCGCGTGCGTGGGCACGCGCGTGTGCATTATCCGTCCCGACGTCGCGTTCGGGAATTCCTGGTGGGATTGCGCGCGCTGTTATGCCGTCTGTATCCGTCTGTGGGGCATCCGCAGCATACGCTCCCGCGGGATTAATCGCGAAAACGGGAGAATGGAAGCGAGGAAGTGAGAGCGTGTAGCGCGGGCTGCGCGATAAGCTCGCGCGCGCGAGTTGACGTGAGTCAGCTGCGCCCCAATAATTTTCGGCTCCGCTCGTGTGTAATAAATTCCCGCGAACAAATGAATTTTGATTAAATTTATTGAGATCTCATTGTTGAAAAGCCAGAATTTAATAATTATATCTTATTATGCTTATAATTTTTTACAAAATTGAGGAACCTAATCTATCTAGAGTTGGCACTGCTTTAACGATTGACACTTTTTACTTTCTAGTTGTTAACACTTTTATCTGATTACTTTTTATCTGATGGATTAATTTTAATGTTTTATAGTAATATGTTATATTTTAGGTTATATGTTATATTTTTTTCCTTTGATTGACACTCTTGAAAGCAGAAAATTATCAGCTCTTCAAAGTGTCAATTATCGGGCTTAAAAAAATTATCACACCAACCATCGGGTGTTTTGCTCTATACATATAGGTTGCAAAATGGCAGAAATGACAGTTGAAGTGTTGAAAGAGCATTTCTGAGGATTTCGATTCCTTCGAGGCTCGGTAACTCCATTGTTTGCGGCGCAATATTTCCTGGACGCTGATCGCGAACTCCGTTGTTCTGCACCAGCGATATTCCGTAATGGCGGCGTTTTACGGAAGAGCGTATATGCATCATCCGCGAGCGACGCGACCGTCTGTATCTGGATAACTATATTATACCGCGCGTATATATTCTTCTCTCGCGGAGAGAAAAGCGCATCGGTATAACGGTGCCATCAGCGGTACCTGCTCTTCGAAAAAGTTATTCTACCAGGAGATTGAACAAGTGAGCTCTTCAAAGTTGGTCAGAGGTCTTTCTCAGATCGATATTAAGAATCGCCAAGTGTATATAAGCTGAAACCCACACCGTTAATAAATACACTCTTATCTTAACGCGTAATCTAATTACGCGGATAGGGAATACCCGTTTAGATTTTGTTACGTATATCTCGCTTATCTCGCTCGTTTTCGCTCGGCCTGCTTGACGAAGTGAACGAGTAAATTAATTATCTCGCGGCGAAAACCGGCCGACACCGATATCGACAGCGTGTTCGTTCCTCAAAACAAACAGGTTCTAAACGATATAGTTATCGACTAAAGAAGCGAGTAATTTTTAAACACATCAAGTGTTTTTTTGGAGGGGGGTTTTTTAAGGAATTGTCGCGCTTAAGAAAACTTTCTATAAAACGTGTCATATTCTTTTATAAATTTTTACTCTTGCTGTATAGTAATTTCCTCCAATCGATCATGTACATCGAAAATTGTTTGCAAATGAAAACACCGAGAAGCGTTATTTTCTTCACGAAACTTCAGCTTAAATTGGCTTTTACCGCGCTTGTCCGCAGATATCCTCTTCTCGAGGTGTCTTACTCAAACGACGCCGGAATAAATCGAACAAATAGAAGGTCGTTCTGTTTCCGGACGATGTTGGCAGGCGGCTTGGAGTTCGGCTTGAAGTTGGAGAGGCGAATGGCGGATCCTTAGAAACACGAAGTCTCGGTCCACTTGGAGGGATCCTCGCGGCCACGTCTCTTCTCTCGCCCTCTTACGTTCCCCTTTCTCTCCCTTCGTCGATCATCTTCTCGCGCGATCGTGACTCCCCGCGGCGTTTCCCACGCCGAAGCCGCGGCCGTCTTCTGGGTCTTCACCACGGTCTGCAACCGTGGTTGATTGCGATACCTACGCCCTCGCTCTCGGAGATCGCGCTCTCACCCGGCCTCTCTTCTAGGCTAGGTCAGTACCGTAAACGGCTCACTTGCACGCTGACACGCATTCACATGTGGCCACGTGTGCGGCACTTCATTTACCGAGACATTGCGCTCCGCGGTCTGATGAAGATCGGGCACTGACCTATGACACAGTCGGTCGTTTGTCGATACTTATACTCCTCTGTTAGATTGCCGAGAATCGTCTTTGACGACGAGAGATTGAAAATCATGTGCACACGTGTGTCTAATCGGACTACTTTTTGGTTGATAAAAAGTTGTTCGCAAAAAGAATTGAAACAAAATTCGTTTCGTAAAATCTGACGGCAAACTGTGAAGTCAACGATTCGTTTCTTTTTTTATTTTTTTTTTTTAGTTAATTGCGCTGTCTTAGAACGGAAGACCGATGTGCGAAGAACGACGGATGATTTATGAGAATTTCGAGAGTCAAAAGTCAAGATAAAAATTCACTTGATTTAATTACACGCGGCCTAACAGGTCAAACAGCAATAAGACGATTAGCGAACTAACTGTGAAGTCGCAACGCGAGGATTTCGCGAGGATTATACAGAGTAGGTCGACGGTAAACAAATCAAACCGATGTATCGCGTGTAATCATTTTTGCGCGCTCGACACACAGCGCAGCTGCACGTGGGACGTGAGCACCGGTGAACGTGTATCGTACACGACACGTCAACTTGAATAATTTTTCGAAGCTCAGATGAAATCTTTTTCAACATTTTTCTCTCAAAAAAAAAAAAGATACCGAAGCAAAAATCAAACGGAATAGCAATTATTTTAAATATATATTAAATACGCGATATGTGTATACAATTAATTTGGCTGCGAAAACATAAATTTGAGATTCACCTCGCGCAACGATATCACAGATACCATTGTAGCGGCCAAACACGCAACTGACATATCACATCGCTTATATACAACTTGATATGGGATACCGTGAGCGAAGCCACACAAACATTGAATGCATTAGCTAATGTAAATGCATCGTACACCTACCCGTGATACTTCAATGAGAGAACCGACCAGTAATAAAGGAGATACCTCAACTAACCGCCTTTGACGTAGCGAGTGATGTTTATCGATGTCAAAGCAGGGTTGATCGATAAACACATTGACTTCGTCTACCGCGAGTGTACCACTGTTTATATCACGTTGCCATTATACTCTCTTCTTGATTAATTGCGATTTTGTCGCCGCAAAATTTCTAAAAATATTAATATGAAGTAAAACACGATAGTGTTGCTCTGATAGTGTCGTAAAATTTTGTCGAAAGATACATTTGCATTGTTATGTGAAAAAGTATTGTGTAACAAAAATGTAAAAAAAACTATTGAAGAGCAATCGATGCGATATATTTCATAATTATTTTACATTTTATATATTGCATGAATTTTAAAATGTGAGAGTTAATAATCTCCACCTTTTCTTCTAAAGAAACAATACAAGTAAGAAAAAAAAAAAACAATACCGAAGTCAAATTAAAATGATGTCACGTGAATATGGAAGGCTGCGATTTATGTGTACACATACGACATTATGCGTTCTTATCAGCAACGTGATCCTTTGTTGTTTCGATGTTTCACGTTGCTACGTACGTGTTGGTTGCACGTGCGTACGTGCGTGCTCATTCGACCACCCGCGATCGTCGCTAAACACGATAATACCCACGTGTGCAAAGCGTCGTTTCCTTCTAGATCCGATAGCAATCTGGACTTTCATTGCAAAGGAGCGGTTGCTGAAACCTTTCCAGAACGCGCGCTTGGTATTATTCGAGTCTCTTCCTGGAGCAAGGTGGGAATTCATGAATTTATAACAGATGTTATCGAAACGAAAATGAAATACATGCGGAGGAATCGCGTTTGTGTTGAACAAAATTCAGATGAGAATTTCAGAGAGGTAATACTTGCGATTCTTACGTCAATAAATCTATCGGTCTCGCCGTTAAAAACGCGACGTGTTAAAATATTTTTTTGCTCACGTTTTGAACACGTGAAAAAAAAAAGGAAATTTAAATAGTAATTATTTTTCTTCAAAAATAAAACATTGCGCTCTTTGTTTTGCGAAAAGATCAGAAACACAAAGCGATGTCGACACGGTCGACGGATTCGCGAAGTGCTCTGCTGTGTTCTTTTTATTTGTTCCGTGTCGCCACCTTGAAAGTCGCGTAAAGCCGTAGACTTTTAAAGGCGGCAGGTACAAATTGGCGCACCGATTCTCATCTTCTCGATCGTCGTCGTTGTTGCTTCCGTCGTCGTTTCATGTTCAGCACCGACGCCGCCGCCACCGCCGCCGTCGCCGCCGCCGACAACGATGAGAGAGGTTGTCCCGTAAGTGGGCCACTCACCTGAATACTTTGTGGCAATCAAGACTTGCTCTTGAAGTATACGAGACAGCGCGAGAGCGCGGAGAGGAAGGAGCGACAGGATCGGACGAATGGGGGAGAGCGACCGGACGACAAGAAGAGAAACGGAGACAAGCTCGCGAAGAGGACGAGAGAAGGAGAGGAGGACTCGGTCGCTCCTTGTCCGTCTTCGGTCAGTCGTTCTTCAGGGTGCTCACGGTGCGCTTCCTCGCGGTGCTTTTCCCCGCGATCGATCGCAATCTCAACACGTAGAAATCGTATCTCTTTGCTCCGAGGATGATCAGCCTGAGGGCGACCAGGCCGGGATCTCTTCGTCCGCCACATTGCGGCAGGGAGTTTTGTCCTGTTTGCAGGTAATTTACATAACTGCGCTGGAGTTACATGAAAGAGGTTCCATAATCCGCGTTCTCCTCGTGGCAAAATATTACGACGCGTGTTTACTGCTGAAGATGCTAATCGATTATTTTTGAAATTGGATTTTACTGAATATCTTTCTCTCTGAATTGAATTCAGTTTTTCGCGAATCACTTCGCACATTTTACTTGTTAATCGGTTGTCAGTTTGTAGTTGCGTCAGTTCGCGTTGCATCAGCAAACTCTGACTCGAACTTCGATCGCTCGGGGGCTTTAGCGTGATCGCGACGCGCGTGCGAGCGCGTCTTTCGGGCCGATAAATTTTGTAACTACGCGACGGACTGGCGTAACCGGCTATTAAAACTTACGCTTTGACGCGCGTTTCGATCCGGGAAGAAGACGTAAGAGTCGGATGATCGATTGTTGAGTGGCGTGCGCCGTAAACGAGCGGGCAACTTGTGACATGATACGTCACGAAGGACTTACGGAGGGAAGCGCACGAAAATCGTGTCAAGAGCGCGGCTCGGAAATAATTAGTTTCCTCGTCATTAGAGTGAGAATCATCGAAGCGGCGCTGGTTGCCGCGCGTACTTGCCACACTTTGTCTTCTCCGACTAGACACGCGAGTATGCAGGAATCTGTACGGATCGGCGACGCGATCGATTTGCAGCTCTCGCAAAACGTTTCCGAACGCGCTCTGTTGCTCTCGCGAGCGATCGGTCGTTGAAAATCTGTTACACATTTTTCCGTCTTCTTGCGAGAAGACGCTTGTTGCGGAAAGAAAAATGCGAACAATTTGGCACGCTTTTGCGTCGAACGAATAACAGACAGTGACAAACATCGTTGCTGTGTAAACAATCGAAAGATCGAGAATAGAATTGAATTAGATAACATTTCGGAATCGACAGTGCGATTTTGTAGTCAGAAGCTCGTCGTGTCGTGGCACTTTACTTCTGTGCATCGCGCTCGAGTTCGAGTCGTAAAACAGCAAGGGAAGAGGTTTCGTTGAAAACCGTGAAGAATTATTTTCTCCCGATTAGTACTCAATAGGTACGTTCTCGCACACAGAGGCTTCCGTAATCCTTATCCCTGTGATCTGGCATCATCAATCAGCCTCGCCAGCTACCGCGTGTTTCACGCCTGTCGACGGCGATCACGCATAAGTAGATCCGTAATGAGAGGTTAGAATGTTTACATCGAAATGAATCACGTTAAAATGATACATTGTGTACATGGAAGCACAATCTAATGTAAGCGTGCATTTGTCGCTTTTTAAAATAATCGCTCTGTTGTTTAAAAAAAGTTTTGTTTCAATATGTACATAAAAGAAAAGAAAACTTGCGTGGGATAAAAATTTTTTTTTTATTTAAGCGCATCTTTTATTTTTTAATTAAAAATTCAATTAAACAGTTAGCGTGTTTTTTGTAATATTAATTACGTTTATAAAAAAGAGGATTTTTTCTATTTACGCGTGTCATGTTTTCTACTTGAATTACATCGAGGCTCAAAGCTCTTTAATATTTTATGCGACGAGACGTTCGGTCTTCGTTACGGAATCGCGGAACGTTTTTCATGTCGCGCTCGTGGATTAGTCGATGCCTATTGCTGGTCTTCTTCTTTCGTCGGCGCGTCAAAGTCGTCTCTTTGAGAAACCAGATCGTCGCGCGAAAGAAACGTCGGCGGCGACCGATGAATAAATCGTGTGGCGACGATCGGTTTTTGCGACCGGCGAGCTCGAGCCTGCTTTTGCACGCTCGTTCGCTAGAAATTGTCTCGAACGTCTCCTAACGAAGTCGCTGTTACAACGCGACCGATCTACAGATATACAGGTACATATATATATATATATATATATATATATATATATATATACATGTTATGGTATATGAAGGATTTAGAAGTGATCGTTTGATTTATCGCGACGCTACACTTCGTTGCTCAAATACTAGGTCGACGTAACGGGAGCACGTAAATGTTCCTGTTCCTTCCTCCTCCGGGCAGCAGGAAGAAGTGCCCTGGCGCGGTGATAGCAGCATTCATGAAACACCGGAGAGAAATAGCGGATGAAGAAGATACATTTCAAAGAAGACGGAAGAGAGAATGGAGAGATGCGGCGAGGACGGGAAGAAAATTGAACGTGCGCCGTACACGCTGAACAGATTTATAAAGCTAGATAATTTTCTAAAGAAACTAATACAAAATCGCATAAAAGAGTAAAGTAAAATAAAACGAGAAAAATGATAGAAATCGACTTCCCGCGAAGACGAGACGCGCGCGAGAGCAATGTATGGGACAGGATGATCATGAGACTATGATTCTCTAAGATCTCCGTGTTCGTTTGCTATCGTGCGTGGCATCTGCTCTCATTTCTCTCGCGAAAATATTCATGCGCATGTCACACGAACAAGACAACGCTGAAAACCGGCCATCTATCCGCCCTCCTCGTCTTCATCGTCGTTGTCTGCTCGTGCGCGCGAAAACATATTTCCTGGACGAACTCGCGCTGCCGGTTGCGCCAGTTTTCATTCACGTATGCCTCCGCCATACTTCCTCGAAGTTAAAACTGGTTTAACAGCGCGAACGATCCGCGCGTATGTAACATTAACATGTACAAAGTCGCATTAATTTTAAACAACCAACGACTCGCGCAATTTATCGCGCGAGTCTTGTCATATAACTCAATAAGTGGGGAGATACGCGCGTGTGTGAATGTTTCTGTCAACTTCGGATTTTTAGTCGCAAGAACTTACTTCGACAGATAAACCAAATTTCAAAATACGTGCGCTTTTTGAAAAAAATTTTTTTTTGATTTTCATGTGTAACGTGAATATAAGGGAAAGGAAAAACTCAATTCGGATTTCGTTCTGTTTGGGAAACCGATAATCTGGAGCTCGATATTTCGGTTTAGGATACAGTTAAAACGTTATGTAAAGCTGCTCGTTTCATTTTAGCGTAACGAATGTGCAAGCGATCAAACGAACCAATAAGCATTACGTGAGTCGCCCTCCCCGGTAATAAATCCATGTATTTTACGAACACCACCAGGGATGTAGGTTAATACGCTAATGTATTGGCAGAGACGAAGAGAGCCTCTCTCGCTTTCACTTGGCCCGCAGGAGCGCACTAGTCGAATGATTAATTACTCCCGCGTATAAAGTTTCTTAATTATAGCAGCGGCCGCTTTATTTCGCCTTGCGCGCGAGCGCCCACAACAAGGCGAAATAAAGCGGCTACTATGCGCCGAGGTGTATAATATCGGCAGCTGCGTTAAAAGAGGGTCGAGAATATAAAAGACCGGAGATATAATGAGCAGCAGGAAGAAGATTGTGTGTGAAAAATTCGAGCTCGCGCAGACTTGCACGCCACATATTTAGAAAATGAATATGACTAACCGGATATTATCTCACGAATCAAATTGATCGCGAACCAGATAATTGACTGGCATCTATTATAATGTTACACGGACGTTGCGCGGCGTTACGTCTGCGCGCCGCTCTTATTCGTGCTTATTCTGTCATTTAATTCGACACCTATTCAGACAAGCTGAATAAAACCGACGCAATCAAACGGTCTGATAATTGATAAAATTGCACGAAGAGCAATATAATTTTTTCTCAGAAAAAGATGAAACTCGAGCTTTTTGTTATTCTTGAACGAACGCGTTTTCTTATTTTTGCGTTCTCTATTTCCGTCGGCGTCGGTTTACGAGATCGATTCGTCGATCGTGAGACACATCGGGGAATTTGTCTGACTTGCGTTTTCTGGGATTCTGAAAAATCAGAAAAAAAAGTTAACACGCGCGCGAGAGAGATAATGTGCCGGGCGACGCGAACGAGGTGACTTCCAGATAAATCCGTCGTTTTCGAGAAAATACGCGAGACGGATGCTGGAAACCTTGAATTTTTGAGACGAATATCGCGAGCATACGCGATGCAAATAAAACACCCACGCATCGGACGGTTATCTCGCAAACAAGCTCGTACGTGGCGTCGTAAATATTTGAACGTCGAGGAAGGAAAAACCGTCGACTTATCGATGGATACTGGCCATTTTCCGAGAGCGATCGTTTTTCAACGCAATTGGTTCTTGTTTAAAATAAAAAAACATTGCACGTTTTTTTTCAAATTGTGAATATTACGAGATAAAATATGTTGCTTTGTAGTTTTCTTTAAAAATTAAAAATTTTGTATTCAGTGTGGAAATTGCAATTTTGTTTTAGATAATAGAGAAGAGAGAAAGTATTTTTTGCGTTAAATTCCGAACCAGATTGAATGCAAGATTGCACGAGCTATGCGGAAAATGTGGAAGAACCGCGTTTGACACTGATTGGTTTCAAGTTCAAGCTCGAACTTTGAGCGAGAACTAGAATCTTAAATTAGTTCTCTTCCACACACCAAAGAAACAATTCCATTATTACGAAAGGCAGTAACGAGAATGACGCGTCCTTAACCCGATTTCTGCGAAACTTTGTGCGACTGAATTGAGGAACTTGTGGCGTTCTTCTTTTTTGTTAAAAAAAATGGATCTCTTTCACTGATTGAGATAAAGGAAAGCATATGTGTTTGTTTTCTCTGAAAGAAGTGGTCGTGTGGCTAGCGCGAAATATCACATACAAGTGCGAACTTTGCAATCTCTTTTTTCTTCTTTTAACAAATCGCGCGAACGAACGAATGGAAGTTACTTGGCAAGCAACTGCGGTAACTTTGTTGTGAAAATAATGGTGAAGTCAACGTAGAAATCACATGTTTTGTCTTGGACCTTTTCAGAAATCTAATCATTAGAAAGTTTGAAGAAGTTTAAGCTGTGTGAGCGTTTAATTGTTTAATCACGTATGAGATACGCGAAATTATTCTTATTACATCGCGGTATAATATCAGAGAAAGTCATAAATTAGTCATGAAGGGCTTATCAAGTGACCAACCAAATTTTTCTTTCACGTAGTCATAAATGATGAGACGTACGTCATCTTCTCACACTTCTGGATAACTTTGTTCTTGTGGAAGTTGTTCATTTTATTGCCTTTGTGGCAAGCAGTTCAATTTCAGTTGAGAAACTGTATCGCGTACAATTTTCAAATGAGAAAATTGTTATTGAAATATATAAAATATAAAATATCTCCGGCGAGAGAGATACATATAATATATCGGACCAAATTATCAGTTAAAATTAAAAGCTAAATTTACCGTCTGCTAATAAAGAAGTATTTTATACCAATAGAACACATTATTAAATTTATGATTAAGAATAACATAGAGGTTAATTAAATAAAATTAAATTGTTTGCAACACGAAAAGTTACATTATTGAAACGAGGTTAATTAAAATGTAATAGAAAATTGTTTCGAGCACAATTTCATAACAGAAATGTCTCTCTTATCAACGACACATCTCCCTGTGTAATATATGTATTATCAAGAATATTTATTATGACATGTAACAACAACTAAATAATGTCAACAAGTAATAATTGAAGCTAACTAATTAAATTATTTCAAAATGTAAAATGTGCGAAGAGAGAGAGAGAGAGAGAGAGAGAGAGAGAATTTCCCAATAGATTTGCATGCAACGCGCGCGCGCGCGTAATCGCGGATGCTCTCTTCTTGTCCATTCTCAGCCTCTCACGGATGTCCCTTTTGACGCCCTCCACGTGTCCGCGAGCTGTCTGTATGCACCGGAAGGAAGCACGAGCCATCGAAGTGCAAGACGCCGGCTGCATGCGCCATCACGCCGCCAAGAATAGCGCGGCGTAACCAACGTCGCTCGGGAATGTGTGGAATCGTTCGTGAGAGTATGAACGGACTGTCCATTGAGCGGCAATGTCCATGATGGTGGGCGGGAGGGTGGCGAGAAGGACGCGAAACTTGACAGTCGAGACACGTTCCTTTCGTTCGTTCGTGGAAGCCCCACGGGAATCGATACGTTTGCACTTCTGTCGCGTTTGTTACTATATAGTTTCGCCGGTCTTTAATGAGCGAAAGACAAAGAAGACTAAACGTTTAGATGAAATACGAGTTGCCGGAAGTGACGTAAACTTGAGCCGCACTTGTCTAGAATAGAATGAGATTTTGAAGCTGAGATAATAGATCCGGTAAGATGAATAAAATTTTATTAGGAAAATGTGCTAATTATATCAACCTAGTTATAACAACTCAATTAAATTTCGCGTCTCTTCTAAATTGATCTTTTTTTTAAATATAATCAAACTAAATATACTTGAACAAATAAAATAGAATTTGTCAAAAAATAAAGGATTATGTAAACAGTGTATTTATCACATCGGGATAAGAGGACAAATATGCTCTAGTCATTGTAATTATGAGGTAATTTGACATTCGATTTTTTTTGTTGCGTAACATATGCCACATGCTGCAAATTTATTGAACAAAACCTCGCAGGGAAAGAGGAAGATTAGTAGACAGTAATTTATGACGCGACGAGGATATCGATGAGCATGGATTGTGCTAGCGACGCGTGATTAATTGTCACCGTGGCGGTTACCGTTACGGCGCGGCCGAACTCGATTAATTGCCGCGCGCAGTCGCGTGTCGCATCGCTTTATAAACCGGCGGGTGAGCGTCTCTTTTTTTAACATACGAACGCGAGAACAACGTAGGACGGAACGCGGATTAATTAACGATATCGAGATCGCGGGGACGAAAAGTGACCGCAACTCCGGCGATTCGCTTAACGATAGCGAATACGTTTTCGCGCGCTGCCACAACAATAGAAGCGAGGAACCTAGCCTAGCCGCTGCGGCAGTAAGTTTTCATATTAATGCGCGTTATCAACATCGAGAAGCGTCAGAGAAGTTTCCCGGCGCGGGAAAATGACACACAAGAGACGCAGAGATAAGGACATTGCTAACTTCTGCTTTACCCGACCCATTTGTGATCCTTAGAGAGTTTGAATGACTTCGAAATTAACCGCGATCAAAACTTATCAATGTCACGGTTCTTCGATTTGTCTTTATAATCTCATTCCAGCGACTTGTTTTGAAGCAAAGTGATATCGAGATAAATAGAGACTTCGGATTGCCTAACCACGTTTAAACTTTCAAAGCGTGCGTAAATAAAAACATTTAAGTGTGATTATTTAAAAATTATAAAATTATTAAAACTCTAGATTTTTAAAAAATTAGTTTGTAAATTTTTTTTCTTTTTTTCTCTCGAGAAAGGCAGAAGCATCTTAGATAATTGCGTTCGCTCTTTATTTGTTCGCTGCTTTCATTCATGGAGCGCGAGATGTAAAAAGCAAAAGCCACTTTTAGACTCGAACAAAACTTGTCGGCGGTATCTCTCATTGTTTCTTCACTCTGTATTTGCTAAAACACTTGAAAGCGAAACCTCGTTTTGTCGACCTGCATTTTCAGGTTCTTTAGTATTCCGCGTCCGTTCCGGGGCAAAGTCGTAAAAGAGAATTCGCCGTCGATCTCCGGAACGAACAAGAACAGAATGAAATTCGTATGCTTCCGCGTGTATACACATGGATTACAGGAGTCGGATAGATAGGATTGTAACGAAGTTAATGATCGCGGCTATTTGTAATCGTTAGGAGTTTCGATGAACGAGCGATTCGCGACGCCGGGAGGCGTCTTTTCTATCTAAGCACTGCGATCGTTCGCAGAGTTACGTTTCTTCTCTCCCTTGGGTTACTTGCGAAAACATTAGTTCAAAACGAAAGGAATAAATTTGATCAACGTGCAATCGTTTAGAGTTATTAATATTAAATTAAATTTTATCGCACATAAATAATTAAATATTTAATTTATACAATATAAAATAACGATGAAAAAAAAAAAGGTTTTATTCAGTTACTTATTTTAGCAACAAAGTATTTACTCAGATAATTGCGTCTTCATACTAATCGTCTGGTTAAAATTCTCGCCGGAATGATGTTCTCGTATACGCTTCTCATGTTTCAATGTAGCGAGGGGGGCGAGAATTTTTTTCTTACACCTGGCTCCATCGTGCACTTCCCTCGCTCTCACGGGCGCGCGGATAACCGAAGCGGTTACCGCGCGCGATAGTGGTGTACCTAGTCCCGACGAATCATCCGTCTGCAACAGAAACCTCGAGATATGTATCTCTCCACCTTGGCTAACAACCGGAGATTAACGAGTTGCTTTATCTGCGAACGTATACCCGTCCGTTATACGAAGTCTTTTCGTGGCGATGCGCGGCTGTGCGCGCACGAAGAATGGAGGATGGCATCATTTAGTCCGGCAGAAATCCTCGAGACTGATTAGACAACGTTAATCGCGGATCGCAAAAATGAAACACGAGTTCCGTTGGGGGAAAAACGTGCGACACGGATCGTATGTAATTTTCTCTTATCTCAATGATAGAGAAAAAATGTGTAAAAAAATTTTCATTACAAATGTAATCGGAATAACTTTGTGCGCTTGTTATTCTTTATGTCAATTCACTGAAGCGTTATTATTTTTTAAAAATTCTGTTGCGCGCGACGAGATACGCGAATCGAAAATAATACGAAAATGTGCATTTCTGCGGATCGCAAATTTTCGAGGCTCCAACACGAGCGACTTCAATTGCGGTCGAATGCCGCGCGTGAATACACTCTGGTATCATGTTCGCGTGAATCCGAGTCCTTAGTCGCCGCGGCCGATCGGTGTTGGATTGACGGTGGGTGATTCCGAGTGAAAAAGCGAAATCGTTAGGGAGGTGCCGAGGTGAACTGCGGAATCGCTCGACCTTGACGCGCCCCAAGGCACCTCCGGCAAAATTGCGCGCGTAATTACCGATGCGTGTACGCGTTGCGTACGATCTCATGTTAAGTAAATTAAACGTTGGCATACAATATACATTATGAAACTAAACGTTACTTAAATTATGGAGTTATTGCGCGAGCCATTTGAGAAACTAGACGTTTTCAGGGTTACAAAAATGAAATTTACGAAACGCACTCCTTCATATTTCGACTGCGAAGATACTAGAGATGGAACAAAAAAAAAAAAAAAACAAAAAAAAAACAAAATAAGAGATCTGTATTTGAGATCGGGTTTGAAAACTCTTGAATTCAAAGTGCCTGAAGATACTTCGCCTGAGTGGTTTAACTTAGAGTGCGTTGGAATTTTCATGTCACAAAGCCGACCGGATGCTACGGAACGCACTCTCTCTTTCTTTTTTTCACTGGGAAATCCCTGCGCATAGTAAGACGATACTCTCACATTGCGCTTCCAAACGCTGCAATTGTGCATATACACACACGGCACAATCAAAACGCAAAAGAAAAGGAATCGTTCGCTCATGCGATCCCTTGCACAGTCGCTGACTGTGGTCGGGGTCCCCAAGTGTATACCTTTATTCTTCTCCTTCGAGGCACGGTAGTCTTTACAAACTCAAACGTATTCTCTAGAAATCAAATGCCTTCCACTGATATCGCAAGATACCGGGATTTTTATTTTTAACTCTTAACACCACCGAATATTTATCGAGCGTTGTTTTATGTTGTTGACGTATTTAACATGTCTTCTTTGAAAAAGCGATCTCTTTTCGCAGAAATCATCGACAAAAGATTTCTCTCTATCGAGGGATTATAATTTTTACTTAATAAAAGAAATTGAGTCTTTGTTCGATAAGTAATGAGATAATAAACATGAGAAGCGAGATAACAATTCAAATCCGATGCGTATCCCGTTATAGATAAAATTCCGACGAATCGCAAAGCAAACTCGCGAAACGGTCTGCCGTATATACTAGCAATTCCGCTTACACATAACTTCCGAGGCGTATGCGTGTCGACGATTGTACAGGCGAATATTACATGATAACATCTACGTGTGCGTGTGTGTACGTACACGAGCGTGCAGTACACCGGCACAAAGACCACTCAGCGTTTTGATCTCCCACCAGTTTCTATTGTGGTGAACGCGGGGAGAGACCAGTAAGAAACCGTCCCGTGATGCCAGGCCAGTCGTTGCTTAGACCCCGACACCGCCGAGAGCGCTTCTCGAGCCGACACGGGTTGGTGATTCCCTTTTAACACTTGCGCGTTCGCGAGATCGAAAGTGAGCTCGGACTGAGTGGATCGTTGGGTCACTCTGGTGACATGACATTGCGACGCGATGCCGCCAGACTGGTAAATATCGGTCGACTTTTTTTTTGTTTTATGCACTTTACTTACACTATCATAATTAAGATCTCACGACAATGGATGGTAACGCAATGACGTTTTTAAAACGACTAACAAAGTCCTTAGAAATTATTTTGAAACTAAACTCACACATGTAAAAAAAACAATTCTTTACATTTTTATCTTATCGTACAACAGAGCGACAACAAAAAAAAAAAAATGAACAGCGGGTGTATTTCATTTTTGTTTCTTTGTTCTATTTTGTTTGTTTCATATTTCTACGTTTTTACAATCGATAAATGTAATTGTTAATCGCGCGTGGCGTTAACCAACTGTGACAGTTTTATTTGTATTGAAATAAAGAAATGTATAAAGAAATTGAGAAACGCGACGATATTGCGAAAGCGTTATTTATTGAAGTGGAAGGAAGCAATTCGGAAATTTCTAGCAGATGTGAATTCGTGCGTTATGACCTAGAAAGATACAATAACCGGAATACCTAGAGGAATTTACGGAGAACGTGTATGCTGGCATTATTCGTCTGAAATATGCGTCTCTCGAAAATAGATGTTTACATCATAAATGTAAACGATGCGCCGTTAGAGTTTAAGCTATTTTCGTTATTTGAGAAATTCTCGATTTTTGAACCGGCGAATTTATTTAAATTCAATATATGTAGAGCTCGTTGTCATTTATCATTTCTCGCAATATCGAAAAAATGGAGAAAACTCGCGCGATTGCTTCGAAGGTCACTAAGAAGAGAGAAAAAATTCTTTTTTACGTAGTCGGTTCTAGTTATGCAAAGAGCGCGTTTGAGACGATTCGACGCCTCAGACGTGCATCTCGAATGCAACAGGTGCAGCGCGTTTGGGTGTGCATTTGAATAATTGGATGTACGGGCGGGGAGGGCGGAAGGGTGGACTATGTGGCAAGATCGATCGCGGTGAATTCAAGATGAATTTAGTTACAGATGCATTCGATGCATCTTTCGCCGATGTAGTTGTAAGTACGTCCGAAACGTACGCATTGCCGTTTTGTAATATATTAGAGTGGTTTTTATTTCCGACTCTTGCGTTTTTTTCGCGACACTCTTTAGAACGGTTTCAATTGCTGGAAAAAAAAAAACAATCTGTGAAAAAGTTCAGCCCGATTGAATGAGAATAAAAGGAACCCCTTATTGAAAGAATCAATAAGTTGAAAGATAATCAAATAAAATCGATTCTTTACGCATTTAAATAATTTTTTCAATGTTTAAGGTCTCCTTTTCTTCTCGTCCGATCGCGCTGAACTTTTTCACGGATTATTTTTTTAGCAATTGGAACCACTCTAGAGGGTGTCGCAAAAAAATTAAAAAAAACAAATTTCTACCAAGAGTAAATAAGAGCAACCTTGATATATTCTTCGCGTCGTTCGCGAGAAACGAGACTTTATTGCGGGACCATTACAATGACATATATGTATATATATATATATATATATATTTTTTTTTTTTTTTATTCACAATGTCCCATTCATCACCGCTGGTTCTTCTTACTCCGTTTTTCTCACATGTGGAGAATCCTCTGCGCGACACGTGCAATATTAATAATTCATTATATACACATTCACGTACCTAACGGATCTTCAAGCGACTGTTTCTTGTTTCAATTCCGCAATTAGCAAGTCAGCGGACACGCAATTTTATTTTAAATGAGTGTCTAAATTGTTTCCTGGTATCCTACATAAACGTCACTTTTAAGATGAGCACCGTTGTAAGAGAACGAGGAACAATATTTCTTGTCTCTCTTGTGTGTGCGAATATAAAGTCTAATAGATTATTCGTCCGAGGGGCACACACATTGTGATCATCGGAAAGTTTCGCGTCATCTAACGATTTAACTCGGAAACTTTCTATGAGGATTTTATTCTCACTTCGTCGCGACGCGATTTCTTTGAGATGCAATTATCATATTCTTAAAACTTCTTTTTTTTTTTTTTTTTTTATTTATTTGCATTAGAATGTCTTTCCCTCGGCTTAAGAGTTTCTTCGACACGAAGATTGTGAGTCATACGGTAAGCGACGAGAAGCCGGACGTAATATCGCAGCTGTTGGCGATGCGACGCGATGCGATGCGATGCGATGCGATGCAATGCGATGCGACGCGACGCAACGTCAATTCCCTTCCGAAGCGCACTCGTGAATCTCGTACGCGATTCGATGACATTCCGCTGCGATTGTCGGCCCCCTTGACTTTCACTCCCGCACGTTTCGTCGATCGTTTGTGTCCGAGGCACGATCGCAAGCCGTGACTCGGTCGTTCCAGAAGACGAGGGCAGGAAGGGAAGAGCGTGCCGCTCGTTTCCTTCGGGTTCATTGAATCCTTCCGAGTGCTTGCGCGGCGCAACGTCTTGGAAACGTGCCGTCACGCGAATCTATCGATCATCGATCACCTCCCCGATCGAACTCTCGAAGAATCCTTCGATATTACACAACCGCTTTCCTCTTAATGCATCCAATATCGTACGTCGTTTAATATTTATTATTTTACAACTTACAACGATTTTTGTACATATTCTTCTACTCTACATAATCTTCTAGTTATTTTTTGTCTTATATTTGTTTTTTATTTCTCTCTAAATTCTCTGAGAAGACAAGTTTCTCGAAACTGAGTCACGGGGTTAATGGTTGCGTATTTATAGAATGAAATCGATAAGGAGAAACATTTCCTCTTGAATATTATTTCATTAATAGAACCGTGGAACGAGATGAAGAATATCCACTTAAAGTCATATAAATCGTCATCGAGACATCGCCGATATAATTGCGTGAAATGTGACGATCAAACGCGCTTCGAATGCGCGATGTATCGCTCAAAATAATTGCAATTTGTATTACGTGTGTAACACACTAACTACTAAGCTTTGTAATAATTCCAAACGCGCTCTATCGCTTAGTTTAGAATATTGTAATTTGCGCATGCCTCGCTAATGAACAAACTGAACGCTTTATTACTATTCAGGCGGCGTTTTTTTTGTTGAACGCAGTTTCAATTCTTGCACGATTTGTTGCTCGTCATGAAGCCAAATTCCTCGCGATTTCTATCATGGAGAATGCGCGTTGCTTTAATTTAGACGTCGTTTCCATTAGCGGTGGCAATCTTCTCTCCTTCTCTCTCAAATGGCTGAGGGACGCTAATTAGCTGCGCGATCCCAGAAAGCTGCGAAAATCGCGCTCGTTTCGCGATTACGCTCGGCAACTCGCGCTCCTCCGCCCGGTTTCACACGCGGGCAAAAAAAAAAGTCGCAGAACGCGCGTCGCGCGCGCTCGCACACGCGACGTGTGTGTTTGCACTCTCGGTCGCGCGTGTGTGTGTGTGTGCATGCGCGTCCGATTTAAATACTTGGCGGACCAATTAGAGGGGTTAATTCCTAAGTGATTTATGACTTCGACCGGGGGAGTGAGACTCGACCTTAAGCGTCGTCGCCTAGGATCGTTACGCAATCGCCGACGAGCTTTATTTGTACAACCGTTAATCGACCAACACGCGCGCGCTTTACGCTCGCCCCTTTTCGTACACGACCTCGGAGGATGTGTCGGAATATATTAGCTGACTCGGGCGCTTGTTAACAGCGGACGGTGCTTTAATACAAGGGGAAAAGATCGGTGTAGGTATCGGTATGTCGCGTTTCACACTGGTGCGCATGATGCCACATGATTCACAGAGTTTGAAATCGTGTAAAATTAATCTTTTGTACGTATTACTTGTACATAACAATAAGTTAACTCCGAATATACAGTGATTAAAGATTTAACATACATCGCGCGACGTAAAAATAAGCAACGGTTACGCTCTCGCCGGTTATTTATTTATCTTTGTTTCGCTCTATCATTTCTGGCGCGCCGCCAGAAGTTAGTACGTCTCGATATTGGAAAATTGCTGAAAAATCGTTCGATAAGTCATCCGGTGACACTATTCGGTTCCGTCAGCTGCGGCGAAATAAACTTTCTTCTTGCCAGGCGACGCGGCGCGTTTTCTGTTCTTCTGAAATCGCGCCGATGAGTCGTCTCTTTCTTGGCAACCTGTGTAACAGCGATTTTATTTGGTTACTTCGTGTTGCATAATTTTTGCGAAGGAAACGTGCGCTTGAAAACTCTCGGCTCGGGAAAATCGCGGTTCCGCGCGTGCATCGTATCATTTCGCAATCGCGTCTTTTTGCGGAGAACGGACCGACCTCGCATCAACCAAACGGATAAATCGTTAAAAAGACGACGGGATGATCCTCCTGATCTTTCGGCAGGATCGAGCAGCTTGAGGTGTAACGAAGCGAGGAAGTCGTGTGGCGAGTTAATATCGACGCGTTCGTTTTTTTTTTCTCTCAGCCGGATCCAGGTGGATCTCTATCATTAATCTTCATCGCGATCCACGAATTTCGCTTTTCGGAACGGCACGTTGGAATCAATAAACCCTGATTGTCGTTTTCACAATCGGACGATGGAACCGTAACTTATCGGAATCGTAACTTATAACTTTCTTTTTTTTGTATAAACAAAAGTAAACATGTACACGTTACTTTACTCACGTGTTGTTTCTCTACTCCTCTCTGTGACTTTACTTTAGTCACGTTGTTAAAGACACGTGACTAAAATACGTAATAGTCACGTGTTGTTTTTTTACTTCTCTCTCTTTCTATTTTTCGAATTTAATTTTCACGCGTTATTTCTGACATCTCTCATATGTACATCATGTTTATTGTATTGGTTTGTAAGACGTATATACTAGCTGTAATCGCGGTGACAGGTTGTGTTTACTGGCACAACACGTTAAAAGAAAAACAATAACAACGTGCGCGTAGCGCGCATCTGTGTTGTGCTAGTGAAAAAAAAAAACAATTATTTCCAAATCAATATACATTCTTGCTCTCCCCTCTTCGAATTAAAACTTTTTCGCGCGCGAAAGAAAAATTAACACAAACAAGATCTAAGTTTCTCATTTCCGCAGAACTTTTTCAAATACGAACATCTTTAATTTCATGCTCGATTGCTCGACGTAGGATTTCTCGACGGGCGCTCGTTCTCGTCGTAACTTCGCGCAAAACTTTTGAATTAAAGAGTGCGTGAGCAAAGGAACGGAAGGAGGTATCGATAACAGATATCGAAAACAACTTCGCCGGCTATCAGTACGTCGTTTAGCCAATTGAAAACTGTCGGTCGGCGAAGTTATCGCGTTTAAGGCAACAGCCATTTCGCTCTCTCTCGTTCAAGGAATCACGATTAATGCGCCATTAAGAGAGATTGGAAATCCTTTCGGCACGGGAGACTTTCGTCGTCCAACGGCACACGGACGACGAAGTTCTCACAGGCGTTTGAGATTTTGCATTCCATTTGCCGTAGGAGGGAACGTTACCCCGGCTTCGTTTTCGTTCTCCCGGGGGTGCACTTGCCGCTGGCGGTAGCCACGCCGTAGGTAAATCGCATTTGCATGAGAGCTTCTCCGGTTCCTCCTCCAGGTAGATTTCGACGACTTCCCGCGTTCTGACACCCGCGCGTTGTTTTCCCGAGAATGTTATATCCATTTCGAGAGAAGATATTTTACGGTAAATCGCCGTGCGATCTCACATGCGCGCGAGAACATTGAACATTTGGAAATTGAAAATTTATCTTACGGATTTAAGAATATATTTTGAAGATTTTTTTTGTAGATTATCTAATCTCTGTTTAACTAATAGTTTTAAAATACTTAATTATAATTGCTTAAGTATTTATATCAAACATAATAGAATGTAAATATGAATCTGTAGAACAATCTCTCTCTCTCTCTTTTCTAAGTATAAACATTTCAACTTGATGCAACTACAATAATAATAATAATAATGAAATTGGGACAATGTTGAAATTACTTGCGTTTTCTTAAATTACGAGCGTTTATCGATTGCGACAGGGCGATTGGTAAAATCGCAAACGTAGAAAGGATTAAGATTGCATATATATATATATATATTCGCGACACCGATGCATTTCGCTGTGTGTTGACCGTGGGATAGCAAGTGCGCTCTCCTACGTACGAAAAAAAATCGAATTGCACTCCTACATACATACGAAATGAGTTATCGCTCATCAATCGGGGCCAAAGATAGCGCTTGTTTATTTTAAAAGAGAAGCGGCGTGGCATTGAACTTGGACCGAAACTTTCCCATTTTGTTCGCGCAACTTTTGATTTTGATGGTTACTCTTTTGCGGCCAGTTTTGCGGCGAGATTATTTTTATTGCCGCGCGCAATATATCACTCCGCGTGCGCTGCAACGAACAGAGTGTTCTCTCAAACGAGTGGATGGTTACATACCGAGCAGCCAGGAGAGGAAAAAAAGGTTGCGATTCAGCCTTGATAATATTTCAACTGATTTTAATTCAACATCGGTTAACAAAATGAAATATTCAAGCACTTAAATAATATTGATTGGAAGATATGGCTGCTGTTATGCGCTCGATGAATCCTCATGCATGGCTATTATCTGCTTCTGTAATTTAATCTCGTAAAGAGCGTATAATGGAATATCATCATAAATCCTTTCCTTTTGTACGAGTTAACATTCCCTCTTCTCTCTTCCTCCCTCTCACGTTTCACATGATATGCAATTAGCCGTGATGTTACATTTGTTTTATTATTAAAATTAATATCTCTTCGATGCCACACTTGCGTGCGCAGTACTGGTTCAAACTTCAAACATTCGAGGATTATAATTATTCTCTTCGATGTGCGCGCGGATTTGACTCTTTTACTAAATTCAATATTTAACATTATCTGTGCTTTAATCGCCTCGTTTTAAAGGGTCGCGGTACAACATACCGCCAGCATATATATTCGTGGGAAATTCAGGGCGCGTAATCGCATTCCGCCTCCCCCTCGTCTAACGAGCGGAAACATTATTAACGAGCGTATACTCGAGTTTTATTTTGTTTTTTCTTTTTTTTTTTTTTTTTGTTTTATTTCACCTCCGCGTACAACCATCGCTGCCACCACCACCATCGCCATCGCGGCGTGGGCTTCTCTCGTCGCCTCTTTTTCTCCCCTTCTTTTTCTAAAAGCCATTGTCTACACGGTCGTCGCGGTTTCTCAGCGACGTGGCGTGAGAAGGTTCGCAGGGCCTTAAAGTTCGCGCCGTCCAAGGTGAGGCGTATATATGTACGGGGGAGAGAAGCCGAGTCTCGCCGCCATTCTAACCCAATTTATTTATCGGAGCGCGTAGCTTGTACGTAGCAAAGTCCCGTAAAGTTGCGCTTGTACACGAGACCTGATGAAGCGCGCCTCGCGCTCAAATTAGGGACTTCGTGAAGGACGTCACACGATGACTTTACCGTTACCTGAATTCCTATATGTAGAAAATGTCTGGGAGATGATCTCTATCTCTGATGAAGTGTTTAAGAATATCTGCTTGAAAAATTATTTATTTCGGTTACTCGAGTTTCGATTCGAAACATACGTCGTAACAACGTTACCGGGTCATCGTGGTCTGTTACGTCAGAACAATGAACGTATTGTAATCGCAAATTTATGAATCTAGATTCGAGAACACGCGCCACACTGTGTACAATAAGTTTGTTATCGTTCGCACGGTGTGTACGCGGCTTAAGGAGGGCGCTCAGCCACGCCGAACCCTAATTAAGTAATTACCGAACGCGATTAATTCGCGGTCGCGACTAATTAACAGCCATCAGAGACGGGACGGGATAATAGCGCGCGCTTCACTGGGGCAATGGGCCTTCCTCCCCGTCTCTCCGTTTCGTCTCTACCTTCTTCCTCTGATTACATATTAATACGTAACCCACGCAACGATCGGCATTAGAACGCCCGTACTAATCGGCTCGGCATTGTCTGTTCTTTCTGTTGCAGCCGGAAGAACGCGATCATTCTCAGGACCCAGCTGTCCGTGAGGGTTCACACCATCATAGGTGAGTACCGCCATCGTGGATTCCTGATTCAAATCTCGCGACGGGCTCCCACGATCCACTTGGATGGATCATCCGTGTCGACCGCGCGCGCTGATTCCTCGACCCTTAACTGGCAGCGCGTCGGGTCGAGTCTTGTTCTAGTTACTCGGTCACTTGTTTCGGTTCACCGACGTTGACGACCTTCTGCTAACAGTAACGTTGATGTTGCGGAGCATCGATGGTCGCCGACGAAGGCGGATGAGCGTGGAATGAGTTTAAATTACATTAAGAAGACTCGTACGTGGTCTCTTTTCTTTGGCCTTGATTTTATAATGTAATTTTACATCGAAGCTAGTTTTACCAAGATTTTAATTTAAGTTTTAATTACGCGAACATTTATATATTAAAAATCGATCAATTTATTGTAAATTCTCACAACGCAAATGAGTGAGAGTTACATAGATATTAATATTGTTTATTATCTTTCTACATTTATATATTCATACACTGCAGTATAAACGATTGTATAGAAAATATGTTTTGTATGAAATCACATGGTATTTTAGTTATGAGGTCACTTGTTTCGATTTATCGACGATAACGACCGAACTGTAATAGTGACAACGCGACCAATAGATGATTACGAATGAATGGCACATTTAATCATCATAGCTTCGAAAGATGCGAACAATATATCATTAATATGAATATAACTTGTGCTGATTGTGCGATACTGACATTTCGTTTAATCGCGATGACGCGTTTGATATTTCTCTAATGAAAATATACATATATTTTAATCGCAATGGAAAAAAACGTCATTCCTCTCTGTCTCACGACATAAACAAATTTAGATGATAAATTGTATTATTTATGAAACGTAGGATACAATTAGTAGAACTCTAACAAAGAGTTTTACTCGCTTCTCGCAAACGTTACATAAACATTAAAAAACAATTACACTCGCAACACGAGTTTAGATATCAAAATGTCAGTTCATTTCTTTTTTTTTTTTTTTTTTTTTTTTAAATGAACGCAGTGACATAATCATATAATGTCGCAAACAATGAGTTGTCTGTTCATAATTAGCAAAGTAATGACTATGCTGCTGAGTGCAGAACGCTGTACCTGCGGAAATCAAGCTAATCCTTTATCGTGGCTCCAGCAACCATCTATCACTGACTATGACAGACGGTACTTAATCACGCAATGTCAAATAAAAAACTCCCTTCATATCTTTTTTATTCGTGGTAAAAATTCTTATTGTGATTCCAAAAATAGCGATTGATACGTGTGTAATTTTCGACTCAATTCCTTCGTGATACATACCTATGTAATATACTTCGTAATATATTTTTATCAAAACTAATTTTTTCACACGTGAATAAAATATTTATCTAAAAATATATGTGTGTGTGTGTCGACATTTATATTTGTCTAATTTGTTAAACAAGTTTTACACAGAGAAGCACGTTATTTCCATTTAAGTTAAATTAAGAAACGTTTTCCGTAAGCTGTTGAAAAAAGTCAATTTGCTCTGTGCAAATATCGATTTCTTGATAACAAAAAAAAAACAAACAAACGCAAATACTCTTCTTCAAGGCTTTCCACAGCGCGAATGTAAATTTATTTCCTAGTGGTGGTGTTTCAGCTGTCAGTATTCAATAAATTCAGTAATGTTTCCTGACAGCACAGACGTTGCTACAATTGTTGTTAACATCCCAGCAAGTTTGCTTATATACCAGAGGTAATCAAGCTTTCGCATCGTTGTTTCGCCATACATCCCAAAATTCAACGGTGTTTACAGTGTTTGCAGCAATTATACTACGGAATATCCGAAATTACAGTGCGGTTCTCCGTGCGTTCTAACTATTCGTTTTAAATAAAATATAACGGTAGTATTACAGTAGTTTCGCGCGTGTGTAATCTAAATTTTTCTCAAAACTTGTTCATATAAATTTTCACGTTATAAGTTTTTTCCACAAACTAGAAATCTTGCTGAAATATTTTGCGGATGCTGAGCACCGCAGAGAATAAAATTTGCGAACGATTATGTACGGGCACCTGCGGGCTTTATATCCTGGTTCATTGAACCCCCCGCAAAACGCGGTGAAAGAGATAATCGAAGGTACACAGAATAAGCGAAGAAAAAAAAGAAGTCCCAAAAGGGCAGAGGGAGGAGCGCGCGAGCCAAAAGTGGACCGTGCCGTTTTACATATTTTAACGGTTCTTCGCGTACCTCCAGCCCCCGCAAAGTCTCTGTCCCTTTTTTTTTTTTTTTTTTTCATATTCCGTCTCGTCTCTCTTCTTCTTTCTGTACAAAACTTAACGGGAATGAAAAAAATTCTATTTTTTTTTCAAGCATTTTGTTTACCGTACGCTTAAATACATATCCTGTTGAAACGATGATCTCGTCGTCTATTTACGAGAAGAAACATTATTATATTTGTTAAAGAATTTATACTCGTAAAAAAAAAGAGAGAGAAGTGGAACGACATAAACTGTTATTATCGGTATAACGACCGGTGATAACACATAATTGTATGATTATCAAGCGTAATCGTCTTGAAACGATAAAACCGGACGGACGCGAAATATACGCGAAATTAATTTCTACCCTCTCTCGTGCGCGCACGAGAGAACCCCCATATTCGCTAAATACCAAAATAATAGATTATCATATTGCCTGTATGGAATTCTCTTGTTTTGAAAATGTTATTATTATAACGCTCGTTAATCGCCTTTCATTTTCGCTTCAGCGAGCGCGAAGTGCGCTCTCATCGTGCAACCACGAAATTCCGCGATTCTATTTCGCTCGGGATACATATCGTACAAATATTTCGCGGCTGGCCGAACAACCGCATCGCACGCGAGGCGTGCCACGAGAGCACGTTTTCGCGTATGTCACGCGACACGCGGGTTCGTATTACGCACACGACGAGCAACTTGGCGCAATGTGTATAATGTCGCTCGTTTCTCGAAATGGGCGACACATCTTGTATCATCGCAGAATTTTTGTGAATTAAAACAAAAAAAAAAAAAAAGAAAAACAAGTAAATTATTTTTCTCTCGTGTGCGAGTGTCGTAATCGCCATTGTTTGTTCAATTGTTTTTTTTTTGTTGACTGAGATTTATCACAATTACAAATAACATGTTTTTGCACAATAAAAATCTTACGGATAAAGATCGCGTAAATAATTCTCTTCTTTTTTTTAACAAGAAACAAAAAATACAATTTAGTAACTTCTAGCGCACGATTATTTGTGCTTTTTAAAACTGTTTCAATCGTTTTTATTTATTTGTTCTCGCGCTTTTGTTAGATTGGATCAATTTCGCGTGCCAGTTGGCCTCGCTTGTCACATTGAATAATCCTAGACAAAAATAGCAACATGTTTACGCTATCGCGTCATATGATATAACTTCTTATCGCGTTACATCTCTTGTAAATGGAGCGCTACAACATCGTTGTGATGTGTTTTTGTACATTTCCCATTAGTCCAATTAGTTCAATTAGTCTGATTATCATAGATTCCTCTTCCGAGCTTTGATCCGGCAATGGGTCAGTAGATTACTGTGCTTACGCACTCTCTGTGCCACTGTGCGGTGTTGCAACGACTCGCTATTGATCGCAATGAAAATTAAGCGAAAGAGGATCTCTGTGTACGGGGGAGAGCGACAATGGCGCATTACAGCGGACTCGGCGAAGTTGCTTAGCAACGAAAAGAAGATACAACGCGGAGACAGAGAGACGGTGAGCAAAAAGGGTCGCGGGGAGGGGGTCAGACGGGGACTTCTGCTTATATGGTCACTGATTACGGAGGGACCAAGGGCCCCAGGGCCTTGGGACCGCTATTCTTAGAAGACGCGTCGCTCGTTCTCTCTCCCTCGTCGACATCCTTCTTGTCGAGACTCCTTCGCATACCCTGCAGCGAACTCCTAATTACCTCTGCTTGCATATCTCTCTCCCTCTCTCTTTCTTCTTCTTTTCGTTCTCTCTCTCTCTCTCTCTCTCTCCCGTCGCTCCGCTCTACCTCGGCCGTCTCTCTCTGCCGCATGCATTATGCATTTAAAGATCGCGTGATAACCGTGGATTATGCGGTCGCGCGGGCCTTCTTTTCCGCGAAAGAAATCGCGAATTGGGTTTCGCCCCGCGCCGCGCCGCGTGACTCGGCCGGGCGTGGTTGCGGAAAAAAAAAAAAAAAAAAATTGCAAACGAGACGCGACCGCGACGAACAAAAATCATTTTTGTACGTAAAAAGCCATTGAAGCGTCACGTTATTACGAATTGATGTGACCGATTTTCAAACGTTTCCTGAAAAAATAAACGGCACTTGTCACTGAGAACCATTGTCGCGCAGATAAAACACACCTTCCGCACGGGATATACACATCGCGGAATACCGATACGCTTGTTTCTGCTTCAGTCTCGCTTCTCGTTCCCGATGGAATTGACGCATATGCTCACGGTCTATTGGCGTTTCCGCGATAACGCGCTCTGCTAGATTCGTTTCTTTTTTTTTTTTTTTTTTTTCTCGCCGTTCGTTTCTGACGAAACTCCGCCGCGAACTTCCGCGGGAGAGAGTTGCGAGAGAGATCCCGGGCACGGCCGGCAAATTCAATTTGCCGTGTCGCGCCACTAGTGAAAATGGAATTCAATTATTAGTAATACCGTGAGCCATGATTGAAAGAGAATCGCGAAATGGGACGGTGAGTGAGAAAAAAAAGCGCAGATAGGACGGCGGAGATTTCGATCGGGAATTTGACGTGCAAAATTGATTGGGTTTAATTACGAGCTCCCCCCCTTTATCGTTTAATTCACGCACTTCTGTTTGTTCGTCCGATAAACAAGACCCGTGCGAGGGAGGGAAGAGTCAAACGACGAGCTTCTCAATGGGATCGTGAACCCTCATGGAAATTGTCGGCTATGTTTCACACATATATATATATACGCTTAATAGCGCGGAATATGCGCGCGTTCGCGCGATTATTGACGCGCGAATCGGCGAGAAAGTGTTAATTGAAATCATGAAACGTGTGCGATGTTTAACTTTGAATTGCAATTCGGAGTTAATTATGGACTTCCGAGATTTTGTCTCTTTCAGAAACAATTTGTCCTTTGAAACGTTTTATTTTACATTTCCAAAACTGTTTTATTTTACATTTGAAACGCAGAATAAAGAACTTTTGTGGAGAATAATCGAGACTCACGCGTTTCAAAACGTTAACCTTCACGAAAATTACATTAATTACTTAACGCAGCCACTTTATTAAATCGTCATTATAAATTTTCTCTCGAACCGACACCGCTCCATTACTCCGTGCTGTTTTCGCTCGATATTATTAAAATTAGTCTCGAAGATCGTCGGCTTCGCCCGTGGGTTGAATTTAATAATTTGAGCGGCAATTTATATCAAATTAGCAGTACGCGGGCGCACTTGATCGTCGTGATGGAAGAGGTCTGTTGTAAACGCGGCCTTCTCTTCATTACGACGATGTTCAAGAGTGTACCGTGATCTGAAAACTGGACTCCTCGCAGCGACGGAGTCTTATAGTTCTTATAGTTAAGGGGCTTGGACGCGCGCAACAATGTGCGCCCACGACGACGACGACGACAACGACGACGACGACGACGGCCACGGCGCGGCGCATAGTATTATTATAATAAATGGTTACGTGTTGCTTGTCTGTTGCAGAAAAATTGCTGAACAGCGAGGGCCGCGAGCTGCGACGAGCTCTCTTCTCCCTCAAGCAGATCTTTCAGGTAGGTTCACAATTCGCGATACGACGAGAGAAGGGCGAAGAGAAGAACGGAGAGAGAGATGGAGGACGGTGATGAGATCGGATACACGAAGAGGGTGGATGCGAGACGTGCGACGAACTCGGGCGTAGGATATTTTTGTGCAAAAACTACTTGTCCGACGAGCAAATATTTGCATGGCGATTCGAGCGAGTGCATCTTCTCTTCTCGCCGAAGATGTGATCTCTTTTCTTTTTTTTTTTTTTGTGAGAAATCTGATTCAACCAAAAGTGAAAATTTGAATTAAATATCTGGAGGGCATGGAATTGTAATATTTATCTCGAGTTGATTGATTGTCCGTTAGATTATTTTCGCAAAAATTTCACGAAACTATTCGTACTGTCTTATTAAACATAACGATCTCGCGGTCAATATTTGTTTCTTTTTTAACCCTGCAACGGCCGCTTTCTTTCGTCGATTATCTCTCGAGCGATTTTCTTCCATATGGCATATTATCCCTCTCTCGTCGGGAAAAATAATCGTTTCTCGACACGAAGACTAGCGTGTCAAAATATATTGCTGTTATTTTCTCCGGTATGTGTACTGAAATTTATTTAACTCGTTTCTGAAATATTTACGGACGGTTGATCTGTTCGATCTAAGCTTTGTCTCGTTTCTCGTTTTTCCTCATTGCTGCAACAATTATTTCGAAAGACAGAATTATTGGAAGCATCAAATTAATTTGTTTTTTTTTTCCCCCATCGAGCGAGTTAATTGAATCTCGTCCAATGTTTAACGATTTTGTCGCGCCCTTTTGATTATCGGGTTTCCGTCCCGTATTCTTCTTACACGTCCTCTTTCTTCTTTCCGTTAATCCGCGCAACTAATTGGATTTACCGTCGCGCTAATCAGCTGCACATCCAACCGGTTGTCTGATCCAAAGAGACTTCGCGTAAACGTATATATCTCTCTTAATAATTATTCTCCCACCGGGTATCGAAATGCGAACGTGCTCTTTGTGCTTCTTCTCTCGGTCAGTTTCCGGATTTCCTTCTCGCGGCGACGCGAGGGAATCGGAGGAAGCGCATCGGTACGAAGTCCAATTTCGCATCTTAATCCACCGGGCTAATCGAGTCTGCGTCCCGCCTAAGTCCCGTGTAAACTTCCACCGTTTCCGGATTGTTGAGATAGAAGAGAGAATCCGGGGGGAGAATACGAATCGGAGAGAAGTCCGACGAGATCGCGAACGGGCCACGGCACCGGCGTCGCGACGCCTTGGAAACGAGGGGTTTAATCAAACTTCGTAGATTTTCCATTATGCTCGCGACTTTGCGCCCGGCGCGGCATAACTAATTCCATTTAAACCTCCTCCGTTTGCACGATGGAACGGGTAGCTTAGGTGGTAATGTAGAGGTAAATCGCGCTTCCGTGACGTTGTCAAGATCGGATATCGGATGGGTTCTTCGGGAGATGATTTTTTTCCCGCGACTTATTCCCGTTAATTTGTTGGGAAGCTTCTGCTTTTATCGAGAGAAGATCAGATGCAATAAATAAATTTGAAGGTGAAAAATAAAAATTACAAACACGAGTTTCGAAATTAGTTTTACACGAAAAAATTTAAATAAATATTAATACGCAAATAAGAATATAAAAATAAAATCAGTAAAAATTAACATTATCGAGACTACCTGTTGTTTGATTTCTTTGCGACGATGTTGCGTTTTTCATTGCAATATAAAATAATTGCAATAAAATAATTGCATACACGACGCTAACGTTCAAAGTATAACGCGGCAATTTTCCAAATTGTGCGTCTCAAAGCTTTTCGTTCTCCAATACAATTAAGAAGCTTATCCTACAACAAACGCGTTTCACAGTCTTTAGCGAAACACTTTCGCCAACGGTTTGGCGTGTGCAACATCGATTATATTTTCTCGTCGCGTTACATTGCAATCAAAGTCTTATCACACAACTCTGTTCTTTTACAGGAGGACAAGGATTTGGTGCATGAGTTCGTGCAAAATGACGGACTCGCCTGCCTTATCAAAGTCAGCAGCGAGGCCGATCAGAATTATCAAAATTACATTTTGCGAGGTGAGTGCTCTATTCGTTTCAACACAGTAAGATCGAATCGTGGAGCATGTGCGAACCTAATATCTCAGAGCGCGGTAACTTAATAAACCTTGAAACGCTATTTAAACCGTTTGCTCATAACAAATTCGCAAGATATCTCACGCGAAATTTCGTTTTTCTTATCGATCACTTGGGAGTCTCTTTCTTTCTTCGCGTGCATTATATCCAATTAACTTTTATAACTTTGTAAATGATCGCGGCGATGGGGCTCTCGTCTGGTGTGTGTGTGTGTGGGTGTGTGTGTGTTCGACGCGGCGGTAACAATACCGTAGATGATTATTCTATAACTTCCGCGATAACAGACGCGATGCGTCCAATTAGACGACGGTGGGAAAGTCTCTTACCGTAAACGACTGCGCGCAAATTGAGTTAAAGGAAACGACGTGACCTTGCTACACCTGTCGTTTATGCACACGATGAGATTTCGCGGTGGTAGACGCGATGTGTCTCTCGTCTGTAATCTCGCGAGTAACGATAAGATAATGCCCGGCGTAATGCAGCCTGGGTTTAACGAGCGTGGCATTCGCCGTTCTCTCTCGTCTTTGCATTTCCGAGAAAGACGCGCGCAACGGCGAAACGTTACCACCATCTAAAACAGGAGTTTGATACAGTGAAGTGCGTTAACGCGCGACACACGACGTTTACGGCGAAAGCGTCAACACGTGTGGAAGCCACGGTGAGTTGCGACTGCTCGTCGAACCGCGCGATGCGTCGCGAATTATGAATGACGCCCTTTGATCGCGCCTTTCGAACGCGGTCGCACTTTGCAGCCGTGTTTCAAGTGCTCCGTAAACTGTCGGGCTTACATGCGAGCGAGCACGTTAATTCTACACTACGTAATTCCGTATTTGCGTATTTTTATTACATGAAGATAAAATTGAAGAACAAAAAATTAGAATAATATAAAAAATTAAGATAATATTACAAAAATTCTGTTTTAAATTAATTTTGTATAAGAAATTTCAACATAATTTTTATACAAGAAATTTCAAAATACAAAACAAATTTGAGTTTACAATTTATATGTTGATACTTTTACACAATTTATCCGTTTTAATTTATTTTAATACTTTAACATAAATATATTTATTTTTACATAAATCCATTACTTGAATACATTTCAACGTGTGATATCTATTAGCATGTGGTAAGATTTAATTTTTAGAACGGAAGAAGCCGCAAGCAATGTTGTGTGATTTTTTTCTTCTTCCTATTGGTAATAACATCTCGCAGAGAGAGATGCTAATCTTGCGGTTACTTTAAAGCCTGCGATGCAGACTCAGCAACATGATGTATATATTTGGCACATGTTGTTTATGCGCGTCGCAATCGATATCTAAGCTTCTAATTAGATTTCACGTCATAACTTACGGCTCGTGTAATGATAACGACTGAATTAATGATCGGTAGAACGTGTTTAAATCGCTTCACGATCGATTCTGATTGCCGACACGAATATGATACGATTCACGCGATTGCGAGAATGTCAGAACTGCGATGATAATTTTAAAAGAAAGAATATGTTTTTTTTTTGTCACTTATCAGTTTATACGTAATGTGATTTTCGCAGAAATCACAAATATCGTTATCGCAAATAAAATCGATTCAGCTGACAAGTAAATTTGGGACACAGTTTATTGACAATTTATAGTTGGTTAAGCGGAACTTCACGTGATTGGCTTATTTACGATTTTGTGTGTGACATTAATTATTTTATGTACACATACACATTATATAATTATTATTGTATGTTATAATTTAATTAATTACTTAATTTGTTTGAGATTAATTTTACTTTGAAAAGTCTCACACACACTAGTTTAAGTTTTCTACTTATTTTCTGTAATGCAACCATTATTCGGCAAATTTGTTTTTTTTTTCTCTTATTGCTCCAATTAATTTTAGTTGAAAGAAGGTTTTTACGTACCTGCAAAGCATGAGCGTTTGCAGCAGCTTTCCCTTGTATTTTTCGCACATTTTACACGCCAAGCGCGTCGTAATTTATTTAGGACACAACGAGAGCGGTGCTTTTGGCGGAACACACGCGAGTTTTAAAACGGCAACGTGTGAGCGCAAGCACGTTTTTGGGCGTAATTTCACATGGGATAAAATTCGAGCGAACCTACCTACGACCGCGATCGGCGAAATTTGCACGTTAAATTCCAGTCGCACCGTATACGCGACCCGAGGACCCGCCGGAAATCAGTTTCGTAAACAACGAAGCGGTGTGGCGTAAAAAAAAAAAAAAAAAAAATAGGCAACATCGTTTCGGATCGGGTCGAGATTGATGTTTCGCATCGCTCGGACTCTAACGAAGTTCGTGCTTTTATTTCTCATCGTGTACATTGGCACCCGGGTCGTCGTTCCGACGTTTTCGTTCATATTTTTGCGCGCCAATAAAAATAGCGAAGTACCACCGCAGTCTAAATTAAACGACAAGATAAATGACTATGATACAGTATATCAACAGATTCGAAAACTCTCGGGAAAAACATTGGTCAAATACGCGCGATGTTTTCGTGTGAATTATCTAGTCAAGATATATGAATCCATTTCCACATAAAAGCTTTTTTTTTCTTCCCTCTGTTTAATTTCTTTTTTTTTAAGAAATGCAATACCTGCCTGAATATATATCTTTTTAAATCTTACGTTAATAAAAACATATCTTACTGTACATCTCTTGATTTACATATCTCGTATTTCATTCGGTTTTGAATATTTTTCCTTGTTGTTTGCGACAACGAATTTGAAATTCATCCCAGGAAACTTTATTTACGAAACAAACGAACTTGTTTCTTTTTCTTTTCGAACGAATACTTCTTTCGCGTTTAATCTCGCAACTTATTTGCATTCACGCAGCACTCGGCCAGGTGATGCTGTACGTCGACGGTATGAACGGAGTGATGGAACACGGACAGACTGTGGAATGGTTATATACATTAATCGCCAGCCGTTTTCGGCTGGTAGTCAAGACGGCGTTGAAACTGCTCCTCGTGTTTGTCGAATACGTGGAGACGAACAGTCTGCTGCTGGTCAGAGCTATAAGGGCGGTGGACCAAGCTAGGGGTGTGGTGCCGTGGATTAACGTAATGAAACTCCTCAAGGATTACGACGCCGCCGATACGGAGTTGCTTATATACGCGACGACTTTGATCAACAAGTGCTTGAACGGCATCCCCGATCAGGACACTTATTACGATCAAGTGGATTGCCTGGAGGAACAGGGTATGGAGGGCGTCATTCAAAGGTACATGTCGAAGCAAGGCACGGATCTCGATCTGCTCAGGCAGTTTCAGATCTACGAGGCGGTGCTGCATCACGAGGACGGCGACAGAGGTTCGCCTATACGTCAACTGGATGACAACATAAGGTAGATAGTATCACGGATTGCCATGACAGTTGAATGTAATTCAATGAAGATTTAATAAAGATTCTTAATTTTTTTATACAGATATATTATGAGAGAGAGAGTTTTCTAATTCGCAGTTCTAAAATTATTTGACATTTATAATTTGGAAAAAAATACGTAAATTATATATTTATAATTTATAAAACATGTGTCATATGTATCAGATTTAATGCGATCAAGTATTTGAGAGACGACGATTTAATATTCAAATATTCAACAAAAACATTAAGAAATATGTGAAAACTAAATATCTCTATTTACACTTGAGAGCAATTTGACAAAAACGGTATTTTCCATTGGATTTTCGCAGAAAGACTTTGCGTAATCGGAAATCTCTAGTGGATTCTCACGAGCGGCGAAAGTCTCGAAGACACTCGACAGGCAACTCGCCCCTGTCGATGTCCTTGAATACACGTCTTAGTCCACGATTAAATCACTCCCTGGGCGTAAGCTCAATGAACAACACCTTGAACTCGAGCCTACCGGACGACGACGACGAATCAAGTAGCTCTCAGAGTTCGCAGAGCCATTTGGGTGAAGTTCAGCTCAACGGCAGTTACAAAGAGAACAAAGGTAAATATCAGTTGGCTCTTGTTTTTCTCGATTATTATCTGCAAACTCTTTTTGTTTGCACTAACGTGCACGGAATGTTTAAACGTTTTTTATTGAGAGAGTTGTATCTGCGAAATAAATAAATTGAGATTGACAGATCGAGCTTACATGGACAAGTAACATTAATTCAGAGATCAATTTTCTCAATTTTTTAGACAGTCTTCTTAACTAGCGCATGTAAATTGATTCGTTAGCAATTCGATTGCATGATGAATACGAACTTGAACGCCCACGGGGCTCTCGATTCCCGCATCGGCAAATCGCTTACCGAGACCTTGCTGTTTCAGTTCCCTTGCGCATTTCATTGGAGACGCGGTCGGCATAAAATGTTCCATTAGATCTCGGAACATGTCGCGCCAAACCGGATACGAAAACAATAGAAAGAATGTCTTGATTTAATTGTTTTAATTTAAAGTGCATCCATAATTGTTTTTTATTTGATTATATTTTCATAGTTATAAAACAATTATAAATTTGGTACAGAATTTTTTATATTCTATATAAATTTTTTTCGACGTAAAAAGTTTATTCAAATGTTATTTCAAACTTATTAGTCTATGGTCGATGTAATTGAAACACACAGAGACTAAAGTAATAATTTAGTTATTCGTATATATAATTCGATGTTTAATGAACAAAACACAATACGTGTTTCAGTGGATGTTGGTGTTACACCGGCGCTGAGACGGCGAAGAGAACGTGCGGAGAGACAGAGGAGCTTCATTAGAGAGCAACAAGAGGCTACCGCAAACATGAGAGCTTCGCTTGGACACGGCGACGATCAGGAAAGTGAGTAGTTTCGGGTCAATTATCTACTGCGCGAATTGTTTTACCATTTTCACGTAAAATCCATCCTATTCGCTGTTAAATACGTATAAAAAAAAATACAAAAGGAAAAAATTAGATGTTTATATAATAACCTATCGTCTCTCACTTTAAATCTTTTTTTCAAAGATTACACGCATCGGGAAAATGTCACTACAACAATAGCTTTCTGCTGATTTAAAGGTTCCTTTGCGTCAAACAGTCTGCGATACACGAACGGCACCTCTTACGAGAGAAATGCAGATTCTCCGTCGAACAAGTTGTCCAGAGCGAACAGCAGAAAGGACTTGACGCCGCTGATGAACGCCGCGAACAAGCTCGACTCGGAGGAGAAGAAGCCATGGTACGGCAAAAGTTCCAACGAAGGTGTCGAGTACAACGAGAGTAATCACACCGACGAGGACGAGGATCGTCGAGTAGTTCTACAGCTTAAGAGGGAGGGAACTGTCAAGGATCTCACGCAGAAGTTGGCAGCGCAGAATCTTATACCTAGCAGCCCCGTGGAGGAGAAAGTTTCCAGGTAATTTCGGCAAAGGCGCGACCTTCATTTCGAATGCATATTACACTTGATTGATTTATCCTGCTCGTCTCTCTCTCTCTTTCTCTCTTTCTCTCTCTCTCTCTCTCTCTCTCTCTCTCTCTTTCTTTATCTATTTTCTGTGTTCATATTTAAACTTTAGAATAAACAAATTTCCCTCACAAGAAGAGGTGAAAAATTATTACGCCACAGAAAATTGCAAAACTACTTGAGAAAATAAACATTAAGAAATCCAGTAGATATTAATAGAAAAGTAAATCTTATTATGTTTTATGCATCTCGCTCAGAAAGTTTTCTTATCAAACGTAGCGTAAAAGTTTATACTACGGCCTTTTAACAAGTAAGAGTGAAAAATAATACATTACGATGGCGCGAGATATTGACAACAGCAAGAACCGAGTCGTAAAAGTCGCGCGAACTTTGTTGTATCTCGTTGGAAGTTCTAAGTTTGAGATAATTTTACGCGGGATGTTGCAAAAGAGAAAGAGAAAGAGAGAGAGAGAGAGAGTTGCGCGTTTCGTGTGTAAAAGTTAGTTCACTATCTACGGATATGCGAGACTTTCAATAAATCAATAAGCGAGCTTTCTCGCGAGCTTAATCTCGACACAACTTTTAAGAGTTTCTTTTTTATGTTCAGTAAAAAACAGATTGACAAGTTTTATGATCCAGCATTTTTCACTCGTGTGTTTACAGGATAGGAGACATGAGCGGACTGATCTCGAAGGCGAAGGAAGGTCTGGCGAAGTCCAAATCAAAGGCGGACGTGCTGAAATCGCCGACCGGCGATAATCTGCCGAAGCTGCAGGAAACGAAGAAATCCGAGAACGAGCTGCATTGGGAAGAGCTGGTGAAGAAGCTGAAGAGACCGCTGTCTCTCTGCGATCTGGATTTCACCGATCTGAATTCCGACGACGAGATCGACGTGCTAGGATCCGCTAACGTGACAAACGGAGTGCCGCCCCCGCCGCCGCCGATGGCACCTCCGGGCGGAGACGTTCAAGCACCGCCGCCACCGCCTCTGGGTGCGAGATTGCCGCCGCCGCTTCCTCAAGGTCCTTTCGGCGTCAGTCTGAAGATAACGCGTCCGCCGCCGCCGGCCAACGAGACCAGCAACACAACGCCGAAGAGTCCGCCGTCGTTGCTCGCGAAAAAGAGCAAGAAGACAGTGAAGCTGTTCTGGAAAGAGGTGCGGGACGACCCCGCAATTCTCGCGCGTCTCGACAAACACAAGATGATTTGGGACGAGCTGACGCCAGTAGCCGTTGACACGCAGAAGCTCGAGCATCTCTTCGAGAGCCGCGCTAAGGATCTCATCACCAAGGTGAGTGGTCTTCCGACCTCCTTTGCGATTTAGCGCGAATTGTGTTTTCGCCGTACACAAGTACACAACGAACCGCGAGTTTCGCCGTCGACCAGCTAAAAGCGACGATGTGAGAGAACTCATTTAAACAAGACCGAGTATCCTGTCTCTCAAAGCACACATCGTAGTCTCGTACGACATTCTTCGGCATTTTTCTAACGAGGTGAAAAATGAAAACCGTATTATCTTCACGGTATTAATTTTTGTAATGTTATTTTTAAGTGCGGAGTGCACACGACGCCGTCACTCATTATATACGGTCTGATAATTCTGTTTATTTGTAGATATTGACATATATTATAGAAAATAGATTATTTATATTCATCACTCTCTTTTTTCACTTTGCTTTGTAGAAGTTCTGTCGCAATTGTCACATTTTGCGAATCGTTAAATCTCACGCGAATCACAAAAGTTTTTATCTTACGCAAAGTTGTCACGTAGAGAAAAAAAATATTCTGAAAATTCCTTATGCGCTTACGATAGTACGATATTCACAATGTCGTGCACACAAAGTCTATGCGGTTCTGTTGGTTCAGCAATTTGAGGTTGCGCGCGTCGTTTAAAGGGGATGACATCTTTCCATTGCTTTGACTGACGCGCCGCGCGTCGTTTGTGATTGTGACAATTACGCTCGGAATTACACAGGGAAAAAACACATAGTTATGCATTGAAAAGAAGTTGAATTATTGAATCGCGCACAAAAAATGTATGTTACACAAATTTATATCTATTAATGTACGTATATATACATATATATATATATATATATATATATATATATATATATAGCATATTACATATATAAATTAAATGTAATTAAAGAGAGGTTACATATGGATAAGATAATATATGGGGAGGGAGGGAGGGAGGGAGGAGGTATATTAGTACCGAGATAAAATAATATGGTATTAATAACGATTTAACCCTTTTTCTCTCATGCAAAAAGCCGCGAAAAATTTCTTGCCGACTGACATTATGCTGACGCATTGCATCGTGTCGAGAAGACCGTTGTTAATTACCGCAGTAATTACATAGCGCGGTTATATTGGATTTCCTTTCGCTTGTATATTTCGCGTGTGTGCGCAACTAAGTCGCGGCAAAAAAATTTTCTCGCACAGGTTGCGCACATTTTTCGAGCGTTGCTGAAAGCTGTCGCGTTATTTCTCCGCTCCGACGTTGTTTCCGACGCCGCCCTTCCTCTCGCCCTTTGAACCTGTACCTGGAGTACCGATAATTACAGTCGACCTCGTAAAAAAGAGCGAAAAAGTGGCCGCGCCGCCAAGAAAATCCAGAGCCTGCCGGCGACAAAACCGACAGAGGGGAGGGGGCGGGGAAAATAGAAGGAAAGGGTGTAAGAAGGGAAGCTCTTGCCTTCGACGCGAATAATGACGTTGTGCACAGTTGCTTGCACTCGTTCCGTTACGTCGTAAATCAGGACCACTAGCACCGCGTGTTTCGCGACTAATAGAGAGGAAAACTCGCAAAAGGCGGAAAAATCAACGCGCAAAGTGCGCCACGACGTGCGAGGTGGTCGTTAGAGAGAAGTTTAAGAAAAACTGTGAAAAAAAACAGAGTGATTCTCAACGCGATGATAAATACATTTAAACTTGTTATTTAATTGCTAATGATTGTTAGCACCGTCACTCTCTCTGGATGACGCGTATTTTCGCGAACCTCATGCATATTTATGTGCGTATTATCGGGGTTTTTAAATTAAAATGTAATACATAACATGGTAGCGGAAATAATCGGATCGTCAGTACGTGTCAAAAATTTAATTCCCGCTTGATTCAGAATTCAAAAGCACGTGAATTACAGAGGTAAATTGTAGGCATTAAGGACAATTTGAGATTCGTATATTAACTTTCACTCAATTTCGCGCATACGGTATGTGATTATCATATAAGCGCTGTACAATAACACCGGCTAATTTAATAACGCGGTTAAGCGTGACTGTATCGCGTGAGGATAACGGTTATGATAACGGTCATGAATAACGATTACGACGGTGTGGTCGGATGCGGTAGCGGGGTTGGTGATGATGATGGTTTACTGCAATAAGACTAATCTTCTTCTTGTATTCTTGGCAATGTTGTTGGTGCTCGCACGAAAAAAAAAAATGAACGAAATGGCATGCTGGAATTTTACAGGAGGTGAGTCTCTCTCTTAATTCCTTAACTTTCCTCCGCGTTGTTGTTGTTCTCCCTCCCCCGTTTGTTAATTTAACGTGCATGTGCGTTTCGAGTGCATAAATTTCGCCGAGTGTATTTCGCGCTTCTACCACCACGGCGCGCGATCGATATATACCGTCTCCGTATACCTACCTACCTGATGGTAATGCACTAATTAATGGAGACTCCGCGGGAGGTATTTCACTCTCTTCAGGAGAAGAGGTTGCTGCTGTTGCCGTGCTGTTGCGTTCGTTGTTTCGTGCATATTTCACGTAGCGCACGATTATCCGATCTGTATACGACACGTCGAGTCGATTAATAGCAGATGTTCCTCTTAACGTTGCCGCGACGATACGCGCGTTCGATAAATTGCAATCTCTACTTTCGTTTCGCTCGCGCTGTTCACTGCTTTTCATTGCCGGGCATGTGATGTGGCGCTTTGTCCGTGTGACTTGGTTACGACTTTGTAGTTTTCTCTTGTGTCGCGTATATTTCTATATTCCTTTGTTGTAAAAATCCTGCACGCAATGTTGTGTTTTTTTTTTTGTTTTTTTTACGTTAAATCGTAATAATTTTCCGTTTTGCACGATATGTGTATTATAAATGTAAATTTTTGTAAATTCGATCGGAAAAAAAAAATGTTTCGGCTGACATTGAAATAGCCACAGAGCCACCACTCTCGCTTTGATTTAATACTTAACAACGTTCTGTAAATTTTACGATCTTTGCCGTCCCATAATTACTGTGTCGGACACACGCGAGATCGTTTCAATGAATTGCCAACAAGCTAGATAATTTCGATGGAAAGCATTCGAAGTCGTTCACATATGTTTTCACTTTCAATCCATTGAGAAACGGTCACGTTCATCGTTTTAATGACGTCCTCGATACGTCCTACATGTTCTCATAAATTGCATGTGTTTCGATATGTTTTAAATGTAATTGTATGTGTTTCAATGTGTTTTTATGTTTCACGATGTGTTCTCATAGTCAAGTTTTTGTGAAAGCTTGTGTGTGTGTGTGTGTGTGAAGAGAATGTCGCACGGTTTATCAATACTAATCGATCGTAATATACTTAATTATGGATTTATATAATCAGAATGTCGAGAGAGAACATTTGTATTACACGCGAAAGCAGAGTTTTTATGTAATCAGAAGAATACAGAGTATTTTCTCATTATGTTGTTGGCAAGCAGAAGCAGCAAGAGATGAACAAGAACAAAGAGATCATCGTGCTGAATCATAAAAGATCGAACGCCATTAACATCGGTATGACGAAATTACCACCGCCGAGATCGATCAAGACTGCGATTTTGAAAATGGACGCTACCATCATGAACAGAGAAGGTATTGAGGTAAGAGAACGTCGTACATTCTTATTGTTACTTTTTAATATCAGAAAGTAACTTCTATAACGTCAAGACGAAAACACACTTCTCTTTTCTTTACTTTCATATAAAAGGACAAGGAGAAAAAGAGAAATATATATATATATCTATATATATATATGCGCGCATGCACTTTGTAAAATAGTTTTATTTTATAAAATAGAAATTTGAACAGTTTATGGCACGAAATTAATTATACCATTAGTACGTTTTTATTCTATTTATATTAATTCCGTAATTTTCACGTCACGTATATTTTTAACCAATTTTCCAACTTTTCGAAAATTGAATGTTTGTCCAAATAAATTACACCGATCCCGCTTTAATTTACGACCGACAGAGCGTTTTGAAATTTCTCCAAATTTTATTTCACAGTCAGCCTTTATTTTCAGTTGAAACGCACTTATACATCTTAATTTATGTGTTTACTCTGATTTCTCTAATTTTCAATTGATTTTTCTTCCTCATTTCTTCCCCTCCTTCGCCCAACATTTTTCCAACAGAAACTCCTGACGATGCTGCCTACGAAGGAAGAGAAGTCCAGAATACAAGAGGCGCAGGCCGCCAATCCTGATCTTCCTTTAGGATCGGCCGAACAGTTCTTGCTGACTTTGACCTCCATCTCGGAACTGCCGGCAAGACTAAAGTTGTGGGCGTTCAAACTGGACTTCGAGAACTCCGAAAAGGTGAGCGAAGATCTCGACACTCCAATATTGTCTCCGTTTGCTGATTTTAAATTCTCGATAAGCGCGATTATTTACGACATACGAGTGTTGTAGGTTTGATTTTTATACGTGTGTTATACTCGCCGGATGCCGGCAATGCGCGATGACAATTAAATTAGCTTTCTTCTTCTTTTCTTCGTTTTCGTCTTTTTTTTTGTCTTGACTTCACGTGCGGATTTTATCGCGAGAACGATGAGAAGGAATGCCAGTAATGCCAGGGGAGGAAGTCGGCACGCAGAAGAGCGTTCTCGGCGCGTTTCTTCAACGACAAAATGGCAAATTCCGATATTGCGCGCAAGCTAAGAGAGGTCACTCAACGATCTGCCTTGGCAACGCTCGACCGTAACCAAAGCGCAAAATAGCACCGGGAAACTCTCCTCGTATCCGCCTGTATACTTTGAACCTCTAAGACACACTACGTCCCCGGTAAAAAAAAAGTGTTTCGTAAATGTATCACAAAAGTCGACGCAAACAATTAATAAAATTCTCGTGTCAAAAGTGTGCGTAATTCAAAATATTTCAAAGTTGCTTCGGAATTACGAACGCGCTCTCTCCAAATTATGAGTTTTAAAAGTCACAAAGAAGTTTTTGTTACGCAAATATTTCTGCTCTCACGTGACGCGGCTGGTTTGTTCTTTCGTGGTTTGTTTCCCGGATTTTTAACTTAATCTGCGAATTAAAATTTTAGACAACGATGATGCGCGAACGTAAAAATTTAAACGCATAAATTTTTGCACGAAGTAAATGCAAAACGGTGTGTATTTTTATTTTTATTATTTTTTTTTTAGGAAATCGCGGATCCCTTGATGGATCTGAAGCAGGGCATGGAGACTTTGCGAGTGAATAAAACGTTCCGCGGGATTCTCAGCACGCTTCTTTCGATTGGGATATTCCTCAACGGAAATGAGGTGGGTATTGAATGTCAGCCAAATGATATCCGCTTAATCCGTCTGTTCCGCGGCCCGACGAGGTTCGCGGCAGTACGCGGCGATATCGATAATTTCGTTCTAACTGCTGGCCGAGCGGGATACTTTTCGTGCCACTTGGCCGACTGCCCGCATTTTTTCCAAAAAAAACAAAATCTCAGTCCACGATCACCAGTTTTATTTGTTCTCGATCTTGAAATGTGTGTTTAAAAATCTCTTGTTAATATATTAAAAGTAATTTTAAATAAAAACGAATTAAAAGTTTTGCTGTTACACGATCAGCAAGAAAAATTTGTTACTGAATTTCTTGTCTCGCTAACAAAAATGTTTTGTCGGCAAAAACAACAAATTTAATAGACTTGGCAAATGTTTCTTGCCATAAAGTAATTACTGTTTTTGCTGTTTCAGCAGAAATTTTTTTCCCTGTCGAGTTTCTAGCTAGAGTTATTTTTCAAGAGGTATTTGATATGGAAAGTAATATTGGATTAGAGAATACTTTTCCAATTTTGTTTCTCGCGCGCTTTTTTCTATTTATTCTGTTATTTAAATCCAAATAAACTCTAAAAAAAAACAAAAAAAAAAAAAAACAAAAGTAATCGCATTTAACTCCCATCGTGTGTATTTATAGAGTTTGTCTTGAGCTAACTGCGCCTCGTGAAAATCTGGAAATTTACGAGCGTTGAAACGAAACGCGCGATTTTCCGGGTTACGCGCTCCGCGTTACGAGAACGTTTTTCTTTTTTTTAGGTAAAGGGCTTTCAGCTGGAATACCTCGTCAAAGTACCTGAAGTGAAGGATACGGTTCACAAGCACTCACTGCTTCATCATCTCTGCCACATGGTGATGGAGAAGTTCCCAGATTCCACGGATCTCTACTCGGAGGTGAGAACAGTTAACAGTGTCGAAAGCTGAGAAAACTTTACACTTTGCCGGGAAAGCACGATAGTGCGTCTGCATTTACGTAATTGTGACCAAGTTTCTGTATTCGTATCTCTTACAACTTTCCGAAAGGTCTTTCTTTATTTAATCTGATAATCTCTTAAAAGTTTTCAGAACTTTGGTTTATTATAAAGATTGAAACGGATACTCTCGCCTCGATTAATTTTATTTAAGCGATCCGGTGTTTAGTTTCAGTTCTACTTTGTTTTGTTTTTAATTTGTGCAATTATTTTGCAAACTAAAATTATTTCGGTTTTCTAGCTCGATAAATGTATTTGTTGAAGTTTCAAGTTTCTCAAAATCTTCTCTACTAGATGACGAGACAGAAACACAGATATTATCTCGATTAAATCAAAGTCAAAGTCGTTTCTCTTGTTTCTTGAGCACAGTCGGAACAACTTTCCCGACACCGCCGACGCGCTTCTGCTTTCAGATCGGCGCTGTAACAAGAGCCTCGAAAATCGACTTTGACGAACTGGCGGCGAACATCGCGAAACTCGAGAGCGAGTGCAAAGCGTCCTGGGACCATCTCAAACTCATTGCGAAGCACGATGGTTCCACGATGATGAAGGTCAAGTGAGTATAATTCCCGTTAAGTTTTCTCCGTCAGCAAACCACTTTCTGAGATTTCCTCCCGTCGCTTCTTTTCACGTAAAACTCTTCCCCTCGTCGCTCTCGTTTTAAAAACTCCCGAGTAGCTTCGATAAATTCGGGAAAGAGGTTTTTTTCCTCGTAAAAACTGGCTTTCGTCCAAGTGGAGCTTCCATTAATTACCGAAAGCACACTTCTTTCATCTCTCCCGTCGCAATCATTCGCATTACAATTGCAGTTTTCTCAGACAGATTTGCATTTTTATCTTTGCGTCAATTTTTATTACCTCTCATCCCTTAAATATTCTTTTCGCGCGTTTCAAAACAATGGATTAAATTTTCTACTTTCTCTATTTTTAGCTCGCGATTGTTTTGATTCTTTTCTAAATCATTATTTACTAAACAAAAAAAGAAGATACACATATTTGTACAACATATGTTGTTTTGTTTTTGTGCCGCAGAATGTCAGATTTTCTTGCCGATTGCGCCGAAAGGATAATCGTCTTAGGCATCGTGCACAGACGTATCATAAATCGTTTCCGTAAATTCATCTTGTGGCTCGGTATACCGCTGCACAGAGTGCAGGACACGAAACCGAACGAGTTCTGCAGAATTGTGTCCGAATTCGCTCTGGAATACAGAACCACCAGGGAACGGGTGATACAGCAGCTCGAGAAGAAAGCCAATCATCGAGAACGCAATAAGACCAGAGGAAAAATGATAACGGAAGTGAGCGTCATCTTTTTTTTATTCTCTTCATCGAAAAGCTTTTTAGCGAATTCCACGAACCGAGATATTCTCATATGTATTCAGCGTTTTGGAGCTTAAATTGATGGAAATTTGTATATATAAAATTTGAAGTTTTTAATTGCATTGTTATTTGATCTTTTATAAAATTCTACTTTTAACATATCAACATTTATTTGAGTATGTTTGAGAATAAAGTTTTATCTTTTTTTTTTGTTCTCTAAAAAATTATTTCCTCTGTTTATCTTCGTCAAAAAGTGTAAGTTTACTGTGTATAATAAAATCTGGATATTGCTCTTTTTACACACAGGTTGGCAAGTTCCGTACAAAGGAGGATCGAGCGGACGCGGAACTCAGACAACTACTCGGCAGTGACATTTCAGACGTCGAGAGTATCCACGGCACTTTACCGTGGCGGAGACAGAGGAAAGACGGTGAGTTTCTGTCAGATTTTTCTTGCTGATTTTCTTCCTCTCTATTTTCCAGTGCATATCTCTGTATTGATTTGTTTTTTTTTTTTTTTTTTGCTTTACTTAGCCAATATTTCGCATGAATAATATATTTTAGTTTTGCGTCATATATAGCGATAATAAATGATGTAAGCTGGAAATGTAAATTGAGTAACAAATGTTCAGTGTCGCGTAATAGATTTATTTCTATTATTTAACACACAATTCATTATTACAACCGTATTACTCTCTTACGCAATATGTAATAATATGTTGTAATAAAAGCCGGCGGATATACATTTTTAATACGCTTTTTGCTGTTAAATGTAGATGATTCATGCTGTATCGATTTATTTTATTTTTTTACAAATAAATCATCGTCAGATACATCTCTATACGCGTATCACAACATACAATGATACGAAACAAATTAAAATGTCACAGAAATCTTTTACAATTCGAGTGTGACGTTAAATCTTTATAAAAAAAAAAAAAATTGAAAGAAAAGAATGTGATTTATGGCCAAGAGAGAACGCGTAATTTCCGGAAACTTGTCGAGATGTAACAATACAAAATTTATAAATTGTCTCTACGTAAGAAGCTCGATTCGCGAGCGCTCTCGCTTTTGCGATCAGAGAAACGAGATTTTATCACCGCGAGCGATCACGTCGTAACATGACGGCGGTGCCGTCTAGCCTCTATTTAGTGCCCGCTTTTAACTTGCGCGAAAATAACACGCGGTTTCTAAAAGGCGTCGGCCGCGTCGGCTATTCCGCCACGGATAAGAACAAAGTACGGAGAATTTCTTCTCATCTCCGTAATGTTCCAGCTCGGTGGCGGCGCGCGCGAGATAAATGTCGCCCTTAAGCAGCCTGCTCTTGCAGGCAAGATTTAAGGATAGCGTCAGGTCATTTGACGACATTACCGGAAAACGAGAAGTAAATGCGTTGCCGTCCTCGTGATTATACCGGCACCGGTATACAGTTTCTTTTCTCGTGTTTAGCTCCACGTGAGAGTACGCGCGTTCGTTATCTTCATTGTCGTCGCGCGAAGACTCATTCTTAGCGAGTTTCTCTTTTATACGTATCCTTCGCTCACTTTTCATCGCCCGAAATTCGCGATGACGACGTTCGAGGTTGCATGCATTCGTCGTCGTTAAACCGCGAACATAATGTAACTCTCGGTTGTAGGTAGCGTGTTATCATTCGTTCGCCGAGACGCGCTGAGAAGCGTCTCCGCCGTGCGTGTAGCTTTATAAATTCCGTATTCATGAGAGAAAAATTTCAACTTGAGTGGAATTTTGTTTCGCTCGCTTCTTATCGCGGCTTTACTCACGCGCGCGCTCGCGCGCGCTACATAAGACCGGGGCAACTTTGCCTCGGGAGAGTAGAATGTAAAAGTAGTTAACTTCCAAGGGGAATATTCGAAGCGACGTAGATATTATTCGAGTCGGCGCGGAGAAGTATCGCGCAAATAACAGCTTCTGAGAAATTTATTCCCTGAATTCGTTCGAAAGAATTCTGTTCCCGGTGTTGTAAGCTTCATCGTATAACATTGTTCACGAACTTGCTCTTTTCCGTATTTTCTCCCTTCTTGATTTTTTCCTCAGCACGTTTCACCGTTGACTTCTCGTCCTGTATATTGATTATGTATAAATGTTTATCGAATAATACAGTCAGCAAGTGCATTTCACGTTAGAAGATATCGCATATTAAATTGTAAAGAAATAATTATCAAGGTGTAAGTAATTTATATCGATTATTTATTATTATTTTTGAGATTAATTAATTATTGAGATTATATAAGTTTCTAAAAGTCTACAATAAAATTATACTTCAAATAAATTAAAATACACATTAAAGAGATTGAGACGATTTTTAATGTAATCAATTGCAGTTAATAACATATTTACACATGTATCCTTTTTTATTTTTATCTTTTCCAAACGTCTGCTATTTCCACGGTTACAATTTGAATATTATTCACGAATCTGTTTCCTTTATCGCGATAAAAATATGGCAAATAAATTTAGAGCTTTAGAAATCCCACTCACTTAAGGTGGAAAAATACATCGTTACGTACGATAAAACAAAAAACGCGGCTAAAGCCGCCGCGAGAGGCGGCAGAAACGACTGACACGTCCTGGATCTCGTAAGACTACATTACGTTGTAACCGCGGATCACCACTTCCCCAAGAGAAACGTGGAATTTTTATTCCTGCTTTCGCTGAGGGGGAGCACGGGAGAAGGGATTGGACCGACTCGGAGAACAAGGGAGTCCACCCTCACAGTCACCAGTGCGGCTCGTAAACCCAACCATCCACGTGCATTACCGTGGCTGTGGCCATCATAACTTTTCTTCCTTTTATTCCCGTGTATGCTCCGACATAAAGTATCTAAACGTCCTGTCTAAGTCGCAGCGGTGTTTCCAGCTGGATACGACGGCTCTCTACTCTCTTTCAACAGCTGGGAAAATCTCGCAAGACGATGATTTATTTTGACGATTTATTGCCCGATGTAACGACAAATCGCTCGATTAAGCGCAACATCAATCAGAATAGCAGTCACTGTTAGTGACTTTGTTTGTATTTTTTATATTGTTGTGAAGTTAGCTTTTTTCTCTTATGTGTAAATAAAAACATGTTGTTTTTAATGAATAGAAATTTTCCTATATTAAAAAAGGCATTTGGACCGAAAAGTGCGCGTTTGGAGTCGAATATATCGCACCTATTGCTGCCTCTTTTCCGCGTTGCCGATTGGTTGGTTGGTTGATCGAGTCGAATCGAATCGGTAAAATCGAGAGAGTAAATAATGAAAAGTAATTTTTTGAGACAGTTCGTCGTATATGTAGAGAAAATTAAAAACGTAACTAAAGTCACGTGACAGGAAAGAGTAGAAAAACAACACGTGAAAATAACGTGACTGTAAGTTATATTATATATAACATTAAATATATTATATTATATATAACATTAAATAATATTATACACACACACACACACACACACATATAATTTATTATATATATTTATAATATTATACTTTATATTGTATTATATGTATTATATACATACTACAGTAATGTCACTGACCTCCGCCGCGCGACTTTGGCGGAGTCACTGACCTCGGCCACGCGGCCTTGGCGGGATCATTGACCTCGGCCGCGCGGCCTTGGCGGGGTCAT